>NC_037644.1:8920585-9223085 GCF_003254395.2 Apis mellifera | reverse complement strand
AAAAATTGTAAATATAAATTTGATCAATCGTTTGCCAATTTTCAATTGTTTCGAGTACGATAGTTGTGTTTATGGTTTCGTTGTAAGGTGCAATTAAATCTTGTTAAAATTGATAGAAGGTTTTACAAAATCGGTACTTGATTGATTGCAGGCGGACAGTAACATAACACGATCGACAAACAGGAGGCCCTTGCCACTCTCGAGTGTCGATCCCGAGAACTACTACCTTGCAAAGCAAACATCGATGTATAAACACTCTTCCATTTAAACGTTCACCCTACTCTTTCATTCGAGTTTCTCTCCAATCACTTTGTTCTCATTTAACTTTCAAACTTCAATACCGTTCTTCTCTTCGTGGCCGAATAAACGAATAGATGCATCGTCTATATATATATATATATATATATATACACATATAGTTTGACTAGAGTCGTTAATCCATTAAGGATCGATGATATAACGCAATTTTTACTTCAAATAGAATTATTTAAAATTTATCATCAAATGCTCTCGATTTTAATAAAATTATGTTTATTTAATATTAAGCGTTCTCGAATATTTCCATTGTACATCGAGTAATAAAATATAAAAAAGAAATTTAATAACGTACGCTATATAAAAGTTGGCGAATAGAGGAAAGAAGAAATATTTTTTGTGAAATTTACTAGATTAAATTTATCGTATTGTCATAAAATTCAAAAATTTAATATTTTTTAATATCGTTAATCGCGTTTCAAACGACCGTGGGAAAAAATGTATTAAAAAAAAATTTTTAGAATTCCCTTTCTCCGGATTAAAAAGAAAAATTAAATAATACGAGTGCCGTTTGAATTTAATATGATATATTACAAATTTTTATATTTTGAATATTTTATTATATGTAACAATAATTAAATAGAAACGAATGAACGAGTCACGTAATACATTTGAGAATAAAAAATTGCATTCTAAGCGGCATATTGTATATCGTATAGACAAGATGTATGCATACTTTGATTATTTAGTCGCATGGTGAAACATGGTTTCAGCATCTTCGTAATCATACACCTGCTCCCGCTTTCTCCAAGATTTACCATTCACCTCAGAAGGGAGAAGAAACTGTGCTCTTAATGTAATATCGTTGTTGCTGGTTCATATTCTTAACTTAACTTGTACAGATGACAAAATGGAAGTTTGTCGATGAAGAATGTTTATCAATTTCTTCTTTGTTTCGATATTCAAAAATATCAAAAATATTTTCATTGTTGAAAAATGTTGCGAATGGATTTTAAATTGGTTAAAAAAAAATTAAAATTAATTAAACTGTGTAACGAAAAATTGAAAATGTTTTTCATAAAATTCTGTTTTTGGACGATACTATAATTCGTCGTTATAAAACTTGTATTTAATAATGGAATTATCTACATTTTACAATGTATGGATGTATGGATTCGATATATTCCTTTGTTTTACGAATTTGATATAAATTTTTTTGTAGATACATAAAATGATATATAAAAGGTTCTTTTATCATAAATTACATGTTTAGTTTATCGATGAATTAGATAGGGAAAAATTTCAAAATTTGCAAAATTTTAAAGAATTCTCCTTTGTTGAAATCGAAATCCAATACTTTTCATTACTTTTCAATTTTACTATTGTAGAATTATTCAATCAAAAAATAAATCTTAATTAATGAAATTTAAATAATTGACCTTCACAATTGATGACTTCACAATTTTAATGACAATTCTCTAGTTTCTTTATAAAACTCAAAAACTTCTTATTAAAACAATTGTCATTTCCTTTTAATGAAGTGATGCCATATTTCTCCTTCTCTGAAGGAACTGGTTACGCCATAGAAAAGCAATCTAATCGTTAAAGTAAACTCTTCATTAATCTATTCAAAAGTCGTGCGAGAGTCGAGAAGGTTTGATTCTAGTCCCAAATGTGTGAGAAAAGCACGTATTCCAAATGCTAAGAATACGTGTGGTCAGTGTTCAGCCAGCGGGGATGGAATTATTCTCGGTCGAAAGTCAACAAATCCGGTATGCAAGGAATCACACGGCAGACTGCTTTGTATCAACAGACCATGATCACATGGTAAAGTTCATTTTCTGGCGTCACGAGAATACCAAAATTTCCACAGAAGTGCCACAGAAATGGACATCGTGTATTCGAATCGTTCGCTCGATCCTTCTATTTTTTTTCTTTTTCGTTTTTCTTTTTTTTTTTTTCGATACATCCATATAAATATCGTATAGAAAATAAAAACGAATCGAACATAGTCGAAATTTTCTCTTTCGCAAACTTTCTCGATAAATTTATAAAAGATATTTTTATGATGTGTGTGTGCGGATAAAAACAAATACAATCGAAATTGTATACAATCAGATTTCGAAACTGAAATTGAAGCTGTACAATCCATATGATTTTTGTTAAGTTTAAATATGAATATGAAATTATATAAAAGTACGATATAATTTTATAATTATAATTTTCATTTACTGTAATTTTATATGAATGATTTGAAAATTTGGAAATAGAAAATTTTAAGTGATATGTTATGGTAGATTGTCATATTTGCACTCAATTTCTTTGATATTATATTAATATAATAGATAATTAATAGATTTTTAGATTTTTTATTAATAGACTATTAATAAAATTTTCTTTATTATTATACTACGAATGAGACATTTTATATTTATTTGTATTTCTATTGGAACGTTGTAATTTTTTTAATAAAACTTTGGAAAATTCAATATAAATAAATATGTATATATTAATGAAAGTGGCTGATGAATCAATGTTGCTTAACAGACAAACAATATTTTTCAATATTCCATTATTAAAAATATAAAATACCATCAAATCTATATCCATTATTTACATCTCTTCTCTCAAATTTATCAAACTGCAGGTTAACAGAAACTTTATAATTTTTCTTTGTAATAATTAAAACGACAGATTATGAATTAAAATCACATGAAAGCACAAGAGAGAGCACAAATATTGAATTCTCTTCTTTTAGATCAAAACGAAATAACGATCGAAAACGCGGATAATTCGATCAGAGGGTTGACTAACAGAGGATTTTCACCATCTTCCATTGGAAACACTGTTCGAAAAGGGACGTTGGTACATTTGACCCTCCCCCTTCCATCGAAGATCGTTCTTCACTTCGCCCCCTCCTCCCCCTGGAACGCTTCTTCTTTCGCTTGGCCGGTGAGGAATCGGCACCGTTTCGACATTCCGAGTCGTCGCACGTTTCGAATTAGCCGTTCGACTCGATTGCACATTCGATCCATAAGAACTGAACCAAACGATTTTATTCCCCTTCTCAAATTTTCGAACGGATTCGATTTTCAATTGTGATTTCTTGTGACCAGCCAGCGTTTTAAACACGCTTCGACGCGTTGGACGAAGATTCAAGATTATTGTTGCTTCACTTCCAATAATTTTCAGACGATTTCACATTTTCTGAAAATCATTCATCGTTCCTTAAACATTCTTCTTTAAACTTGAACTTGATTTTTATAATTTAATAACGATTAAACAGTTTTGAGGATTTAAACAAATAAGAAGAAATCTTGAAATCATCCTTAAGTCGAATTTTTGTCTGCAAATTTTTTTTTCGCCTCTGCAATCGATCCTTCAAAAGATATTCCATGAATATAAATTAATACAAATTAAACTTGATTTTACAGAGACAATATACTAAAAATTATTGATTTAATAACGATTAAATAGTTTTGAGAATTTAAACAAATAAGAAGAAATCTTGAAATCATTCTTGAATCGAATTTTTGTCTGCAAATTTTTCTTTTCTGCAATCGATCCTTCAAAAGATATTCCATGAATACAAATTAATACAAATTAAACTTGATTTCACAGAGACAATATACTAAAAATTATTGAACAGGTTATCATATCTTTGCTTAAAATACAATCCTTTTGACCAATTTTCTCGCAGATTCAGATCTCTGGAAAATTAAATATTAATTAAACAAAAACGGTATCAACAATAACACAAACAAAAACACATTGCTTTGAAACCCAATCTCGCAAAAATTCTAATTAACCACCCGACAGGAACAAGCTTGTGGAGGAATCCGTCCACACGATCGAGAGAATTTCGAAGAGAGATTTCAAACCACTTTCACGTGGAGGAGCGAACCACCCACGCCCTTCCACGCCCGTGTGAAACGTTGGAAAAGGTGGATGACGAGACGAGAAAGGCTTTCAAACGGGGTGGATGAAGGATGGCGGCCGGCATCGAGAAAAGTTTTGCAACCGGATTCCGTGCAACGCGGATTGTCGCGACACCTTTGTCAACTTTCCCCTCTCCGGCATTGAATCGAACGAAAGAGGGAGGGGGGAGGGGTTGGAACCGGCGCATTCGCCGACCGCAAATTCAAAAGATCAACTTACTTAATTCGCTGGTTAAACGGATCGAGGAGCTCGCTCGAGTTTTCCAGTTTTGCTTTCGAAACGTTTAATGTTGTTCCAGTTTTCGGTCGTGGAATCGGTAACGAAATTCATGAATCGGGTTTACAACAACGCCTTTATTCACAGAAACGAATACCATCGAATCGAGATGGCGAATAATGCAACATATTAATTGTACAAAGTGTTGTTGAATCTGTAATATATTTGGGGCGATATTCTGGGGAAATGAAAGTTGAAAGGTGTGTTTATTATTATTTAAAAGAGTTTAACTCATTTCTTTTTTATAGAATTCTTCAAACTATACGATTCTTTGTTATCTTGTCTTATCTTTTCTACGAATTTAAATTTATTAAAATTCACGAATTGTATTATTAAATTTCTTTCTCGATGATAAATAAAATATTATATAAAAATAAATACGTTCAAAGTGTATCGCGTAGATAGATGAGAAATTTCTGAATCTTGAAGTGGTAGATGTTAAATGTTTCGTAAGGAATGGTGGAACCCCTAGAAGAGAGCGCACCCTGTTGGAACGAGCACGTGATTTCCTGTGGGGAACGTAATAAATCAGAAAGCAAATTAAAAGTCCCTCTTGCTCGGTAAATATTTCCCGATTCTCATAATGGGGTTGCATTCGCCTCCAATCGAAAATTTTTTTAAACGTTTAAATATTAAGGAAATCGAAGGAGTACAAAGTTGTATGGTATAATTATGTATACTTGAATTATGGAAATGAAACCTTAAATATCGCAATGAATATTTTACTTTAGATATTTCGTTCTCTTTTCAACCTTTAATTTTGTTGCCCATATTTTTATATAATAAACATTCTGTACCCACTTTTTTTATTATACAAATTAACTAATTACGGATTTCTCCCTTCGCAAAAATCAAAAAATATTTTGATGAACTTTCTTACAATAATTTCAATAAGCAGTGATTGCCAAGTAAAATAAATAAAATATTATCAATATTTTCGTTTTTATTAAAATCATTATTTTGTAATGAAAAATTCTTCTAAACTAAAATAGATTTTACTTTAAATTATTTCAATTTAAAGAAATAATAATTAATAAACGTATCGAAAAGATTAATTTCTATTCAAAAAAGAGCACATATATAGGAAACGACATAATAATACTCTAACTTTAATCATTTTCGTGCAACGTTACAAGTTTAATCGACTCTAATTAACTTAAATCTCCCCTAAAACTCTGTGAAACTCTTTAACAATAATAAACAAAGAGAATGTATACGGTTATATCAATCCCATCCTTTCCTCCATTATGATCGAGCATTAATATATAATCGATAATTAATCGACGTAAAATGTAATCCTGATTAGCCATCAAACGAGGAGCTGTCCGTAACGTTGTCCGCTTTGTGACTTCGTTAAACGAGACGGTTCGCCGCGCCCGCGCCGAACGTGCCCGCCACGCGGAGAATGAAACAAAAATTCAGTTAGCAGGCTAATGGACGGCGTGAACTATTAATGCAAATTCACTTTGACCAGTTTTCACCGCTGCCTCTCGCGCGCGATTAAAAATCGTCGTCTCGCGTCGCAAAGATAAAAACGCGTTTGCACTTATCACTGCGTGGACGGACGATCGATTTAACAGCAACAAACGAGGCGAATAATTTAATCGAATAACGATTTCTTTTCCTTCTTTCCTTCTTTTCGTAATTTTAAAAACGGTTGTAATAAGGGATGATTCGTAAAAATCGAGGCAAAGGTAAAAAGAGGTGTTTCTTTTTCTCTTTTGATAATTTTAGAAATAGTTGTAATAAGGGATGATTTATAAAAATCGAGACAAAGATAAAAAGAGGTGTTTCTTTTTTTTTTTTTTTGATAATTTTAGAAGTAGTTGTAATAAGGGATGATTTATAAAAATTGAAACAAAATTAAAAAGAGGTGTTTATACTTGCGGTTGTATAGATTTCTTTTGTTTCTTTCTTTTTTTCTTTTGATAATTTTAGAAATAATTGTAATAAGGAATGATTTATAAAAATCAAGACAAAATTAAAAAGAGATGCTTATATTTACGGTTAGGTGGACTTCTTTTCTTTCTTTTTTTTTTCTTTTGATAATTTTAGAAATAGTTGTAATAAGGGATGACTTATAAAAATCGAGGCAAAAGTAAAAAGAGGTGTTTCTTTTTCTCTTTTGATAATTTTAGAAATAATTGTAATAAGGAATGATTTATAAAAATTGAGGCAAAGGTAAAAAGCGGTATTTCTTTTTCTCTTTTGATAATTTTAGAAATAGTTGTAAGAAGGGATGATTTATAAAAATTGAGACAAAATTCAAAAAGAGATGTTTATACTTGCAGTTGTGTGGACTTCTTTTCTTTCTTTTTTTCTTTTGATAATTTTAAAAATAATTGTAATAAGGGATGATTCATAAAAATTGAGATGTTTACACTTGTGGATTTTAATGTTAAGTGGATTGATTCATTTAAGAGCAACAAACGAGGCATCAATTAATCGAATAGTTTTAAGGAATAAATTTAGAAACAAAGTGTATTTGATAAAAAAAAGATGTGACGAGGGAGTTTTAATGGAGTATAATGAGCAGACTTAACAAGTTTATCTTTTTTTCTTTTAATAATTAATAAGGAACAATTTTGGAAAGTGTAAATGGAGAAACATTTGATAAAGAGGTGTAATAAGGCATGATTTATTGTTAAGAATCTGATAGGCGCTTTGTAAGAATCAAGAAAGTATATGGTATATGGAATAGGTCGATGAAGAGAAAAATATTTTAGATTAATGGTAGAAGGTTTTTGAAAAATTGTAAGACAACTTAGGAGAAAGTTTGCTTTTTACTGTGATTAATTTTAGAAAAATATATATGATTAATAGTGGAAAATTTAGAAAATGTATTATTAGATGAGACTGAAAAAATGTTCGTTCCATCATACTTAAAGGGTATTCAAAATTTTTATTATTCACGCAAAAATAAAATATCTAATATCACTAAATTTAGATCAATTTTAGAAAAATTACAAAATTATGCCATAAGAAATAATTTCCAATTTCGTTCAAATTTCACTAAAATAGAAAAGAAAAATATAACAAATAAAACACATGCTATACTTCATTCTAATCAGATTTTTCACGTATTATAAAATTTAAATATAGCGCAAATGATATTTGAAATAACAGGAGAGATTTTATTTAATCTCTTGTGACAAGGTTAATAATCGCCACGATAATTTTTCCTTTCAACGCCACGATACGGATCTAGCCATGGGCGCAATGGCTCGCGCCATGGAAACCCCGTTCGCCGCTTCCTCTCCTCCTCGCGTTAGCAATTAACCGCGCGCAATGCTCGTCGCCATCGTGGAGCAGACAACCACGAGAAGCGGCTGGGCGACGTCGTGCGTGTCCACCACTTTGCACGACAACCAGAACCATCGCCTGCGCCACCCCCGTAAATAGATGCGTTTCGGGCTGACGTTAGAGCGTTTCAGCTAGATCAAATTACCCCTCGACGTCCAGCCTAGCCTGCCAACCAATTTACCGGCTCTCTTGCTTACAGAGACGTTCATATTTTTCACACTCGCGCCCGTGAATAATTCGAATTTTATTCCGGGCTACGAGCCGAGCGGGTGGAAAATAAACGAACATTTCCTTTGGGATGGAGACGGATCCTCCTTTTTTTTTTTTTTTTTTTTTTCCTTTAATTTGAGCGACTAGCTACGTCCGTTCTCTCATGATTGCAAACAGAAAATCTACTAATTTTAGAGGGTTAATATAATTAACTGGACTCGTGTGATGATGTCATGATTTTTGAATGAAAATGTTAAACGAGAATTAGAAAACTGTATTCTACAAGATGTAATTATCCAGAGATGAAAATAATCTTTTCAGAGGTACCAGTTTTTCCTTGGAACAGTAGATCATATATTATGAGACTTGGGAATAATATTAACAAGTGAATATAAGATTAAAAATTTATCTCGACTAAATTATTTCTCAAAATTGATTATAATATTTTTTGTTCGAAAGCTATTCGTATTTTTCCAAGTTTATGAAGAAAAGAATGTCTATCCCCATTATTTTAAAGGGTACAAATTTCTCGTCGTCAAGCGCACGCGTTACGCGTTAAGAAGGGGACTTATCAATCAACACACTTACACCGTTAAATAGAACAAAATACCGGAAGACAATTTCACCCGATCATCACGTTCAACGTTACACGCGTCACTCCATCATTTTGCCAGCAGCGAAAGGGGGTGGCAGGAACGGAGTCGTTCAATTTCGCGCGATAACCGAATCAACCCGTAAATCTTTACGAAGGGTTGTAAGACTAACAGTTGCTGCTCGTCTCAAAGTCTCGAGACTTTGAGTATTCCATCGTAAAATTATATCACATCCCTTCATTCTTACTTTCTGATGCATTCAAATCTTATTAAATCCATTAATAAAATTATTCTTTCTTATATATTCTTTTTTGTTCGTACGAAAAATTGTGATGTGAAATAAATAAGAATCGAATTCTGCTCGATTACGAATCAAACTATCACTATGATATTAAAAAGAAGTATTAATTAATTCAACATAGAATACTAAAATTACTAATAGGAAGAAAATCATATTACTTTATATTTACACGAGTCTGATTACATGAAACGTGATCTCAAAAATCGTCTAACGTTTCAAGAGATAAAAAGTATCGTGTAACTCTTCCCACAAATAGAATCGATAATCACGCGAATCGAGAATGATATTCCATCTCAAACTGTTGCAAAGTATCGGCACGCGAGAACGAGATTTTCAAGAGAACGAGATCTATATATATATATATCCTGATGATCCATAAAGGCAATCTTCGCTTTATCTCTGCCAAAGATAATGACATTACCGGACCAGGCAGACCTTAGACAGCCGCAGCCCACTTTTCGTCCAAATCCCCCCTCCACTCTGTTCCTGTGAGGGAAACTCATTTCCTTCGGGGAGGGGGAGGGGGAAGAGGCCGAGCAACGCAGTGTATAACGCAGTTTCGTCACGTAAATCGTTCGACCCCCGCGAGGAGGGGGTGAAAAGACAACAAACTTTAAGACGAAGCGGAACTGTCATCTCCACGCCGGACATGGCAAACCCAATCCCTCCCTCCGCGCCCCTCCCTTTCACGCCATGCAACCACTCAAGCCGTGCAAAATATTTTATCGTATTTCCCATATGAATTCCCCCTCCCCCCCTTGTCTTTTTTTACGGCTCTGGATGTCGAACCTTCCTTAAAATGCGCAAGAGACGAAACCATCCCCCTCCTCCTCACACTCTTCTCTTGGGAGTAAATAGGGAGGATAAAATTTTCTTTTCCCTAACATAAAAAAAACTGTTGGAGGAATATAGAAATTTTAGACGCTTTGGATGTACACACGTGTATATTGTCGAGGATTAATTTGTTGAATTTGAACTTTATATAATTTTGAAATAAGATAAGGAATAATTTCGTAGTGAGGATATTTTAGTGTATTTAAGATTGTTTCAATGTAACGAAACATTGAAAAGAAATTCATATTTTTGAGTAATAATTTTCAAATGAAAAGAGAAAAGATTTGTATTATTTTGATTATTTTAAAAATCCAACCAAATAAAATAATAAAATAGTTATATAATTACTTTTCCCAATTCCAAAACAAAGGATACTTCAAAATTATTTGTTTCAATGGAATAAACACTTTTCAAATACTTTCTAAATCTATCTTAAACAAGCTTTACCATTCTATTTCAAATTCTTTATTTCCCATCATTAAATATCATCATAAAAATAACTTTCCAACTTAAACGTTTCAGATTATTTCAGTGAAATTGTGTTTGATAAATGTATATTTAAGATTGTTTCAATGTAATGAAACATTGAAAAGAAATTCATATTTTTGAATGAAGTTGATAATAATACTGTAATAAATTTTCAAATAAAAAGAAAAAAGATTATTTTGATTATTTTAAAAATCCAGCCAAATAAGATAGTAAAATTGTTATATAATTACTTTTTCCAATTCCAAAACAAAGGATACTTCAAAATTATTTGTTTCAATGGAATAAGCACTTTTCAAATACTTTCTAAATCTATCTTAAACAAGTTTTACCACTCAAATTCTTTATTTCCCTATCATTAAATATTATTATAATAATTTTCCAACTTAAACGTTTCATTTCAATCTTGAAAAAATATCCAATATATACAAAAGATGCTTTAATTCTACATTTCAAATACTTTATCACTCCGACTCGCGTCATCCTATCATGTCCTACCCATACGCAAGATTAAATTCTCAAATGAAATTCTCGCCTCGCGATTCAAAATAATCGGTTAAGACTGGATCCACCGGAAATACATTATCCCAAAGCGCATGGAGCTGTCATCTCCGCGCCGAAATACTCCTGTTCCCCTCGTTGTTCCTTTCATTTTCCATCCTCCACCTCGTCATCTCTCAGAAATTGATTCCACGGCACCAAGAGCCTCGTTTCTCTCTCTCTCTCTCTTTCTCTCTTCGTATTGTCTCAATGACTCGCGTGTTGCATATTAAAGAAGCGCGACGTCTCCGTGAAGGCACGTGAAGAAGAGGGAATGGGTGAGTACGATCAGGGTGTGCTCAAAGAGGGGAGAGGAAACGATGTGTTTCGAAACGAAACATCGGCACGGATCGAGAAAGGGTGGAGGGAGGGGGAGGAGTTGAAAGGAGAGAAAAGAAGCTTGAAAAGCTGCGAGCCCCTAACTTTTGTAATTGAGTTTAGTCCTTCTGCCATTTCCGTCCTCTTCGCCCGACTAACAACCTCTTCCCTCTGTTTTTCATCTTCTCTCCCCACTTTCTTTCTCTTCTCAGTTTGTACATCTATTCTCTCCCTCCCTCCTTCCTTCCTTCCTTTGAAGAATCGAATTTTAACTGTGCTCGTAGTATCTCTTATTTACTAGTTATATGGGCCGTTGATATATTCCTGGATCGCTTGTTGAAGAGTTGATTCTGAGAGAGGTGAATTATAATAATATAGAAAAGTTTGTTGATGCGTGAAAATTTCGGTTCGATTTAATTCATATCAAGCTGAGGGTTAATTTTTATAGTACACCATCTTCTTTTTATTTTACTTTAAGTATTTTCTATCTCTTTTCATCACACATATTTTACAAATCAACGTAGATTTAAATTTTTCATAAATGAATATCTTCGAGGCCTATTTGATAAATAAGGGATCTTTCAGAAATATTATTGCAAAATTCTATATTAAGGGATTTGGAAAAGATTTCATTACGAGATCCAGAGAACGAACGTTTAAATCATTATATCGTGATATAGAAACGTAAATATTCCAAATAAATCGTTTCTATCGTAAAAATAAACGACACTTGTTACAATATTAACAATATTAACATCTCTCCGGAGCCAAATCCTTTCTGATATCGCATTCGATAAATCAAATTCGATAGTGCTGGCTCGAGGGCAATATCGCCGAAGAGAAAACTATTAGAGAACGATGCCAGAGACCCGGCCCGACAGCAGATGTCCAAAAGCCAGACTTGGTGCACTTGGCGGAAGTAACGTGACAATTCCCCTATTTACAATGTACATGTGTACATTGTAGGTAGGGCTGCAATTTTTCCTGGCAATTGGCGGAGGGATAATTTCTCGAGATGGTGCCCGTTGTCTTATGATATTGTCCGGGCATGAGAAACTACGGGACGACGCTTTTTAAGCGAATGAAAATGTATCTTGTGCCAGGGGAAAAATGTCACGTTTGCTAAATTGGAAAGTTTTCGAATTAAGTTAACAACGCGAGAAATATCTTGTTTGGAAAATATATAACACTGTTATATAAAGAAAATATAATTTTATAGTTTTAATCAGCAAGAAAACAGTGTAATAAAGTGGAGAGTAAGATTATTGTCAGATAAGTAGAATAAATATTGTATGTAGAATATTTTAGTCGGTAAAGAAAGTAGTGTGATAGAAGATGATAAGTTAATTATGAGCAACAGAGAAAAGAGAAATAAATTTCTTCACTATGCAGAAAATTAATGAAATATGAAGTAAGTGTAGAGCACAATTTTGTAATTTCAGCAAGAAAATAACAAAATAGAGAGTGAAAGAGAGTAAGATAATAATATTTCAATCAGTAAAAAATAATAAGTTAATTATGATCAGCACAAAAATCACATCTAAGCAAATAGAATAAGACATCCATAACTGAAGAAGTGAAATAAGACAGCGTGTGATAACTTATAATCAATTATAATATAATTCTAATCAGACAAGATGATTGAAACTATTTCTATCAATATTTACATAAACAGTTTCCTATTATTTTCAGTTCTGAAATTTTTATATCCCTTGTATCATTAAACTACCTCTTACAAAAATAATTTTACTCACAATCTCTTGAAAGAACATGCACACCAATTCCAACGATTAGATTAATCGTCTCTCAACTAGCAAAAATCTTCGATCTCCTTCCATCTAAATTATTAAAAACGAAGCTGTTCCCCTCTATGCATCGAAATGAACAAATTAGATTCCACACTTTGAAATAAAACGCGATCGACGAGGATGTCTCGCCTCTTCTTTGTCCGCCACGGTGTTAAATGGCGTCGAACGAGGATGGAAATCAATAGTTCTAGAAGCGAGGCGCGCGGAGGTGGCGAAGGTGAACCCCGTGAGGTCGAGGAGGAGGCGAAACGTTATGCCAGACATCGTAATCCATGATTCCGTAGCGTGTTCCGTAGCCGGAGAATCTGCGTGAAAGAATTTATGGGGATCCGCCGTAGCGAAAGATTGGTTCGTTCGTACACCTCTTGGGTCAGTAGACCTCTCCTCCTCTCCTCGAGAAACTGCATGGAGGGTGGAAAATATACTTGGTATATCTGGTATTCGCGCGAAGAAAAAGGTATTACTTCCTGGGAGTAAGATAGTCGGTACCCTCCCCGGAGAGACCTCGTAAATCGTTGGGGTCCGAGAAACCTTCGAGGCGGCCAGGAGGATCCCTTCGATTCGGGGAGAGGCAATATTGAACGCCGTATGAAGAATTTCTTCATAGCCGGTGTGCTACAACCATGCTGATTTCATAAATAACCAAATGGGAATTATAAAAATGTGGAACGCCTTTGAAGAGAGGATTCTGAGGAAAAGTTCATGTATATGTATAGGTTAATGAGTTATAAACGAGGAGAGAGAGAGAGAGAGAAAGAGAGTGAGGTTGGTTTCATTTGCTCCAATTTTAATTCTTGTGACTTTTCGATACAAGAGAATCCAAAAATCCCTTTCTATAAATATATATTCTTATATATATTCATTAACAGAATGTATTGGGTTGGCAACTAAGTAATTGCGGATTTCAGTTGAAGTTGATGACGACCTAATCAAAGTAATAATCGATTCGGATCGTCACAGTACAACTCGTGAGATTGCAGAGAAGCTTCATGTATCACATACATGTATTGAAAACCACTTAAAACAACTTGGCTATGTTCAAAAACTCGATACATGGGTTCCTCACGAACTGAAAGAAAAGCATTTAACGCAACGCATTAACAGCTGCGATTTGCTAAAGAAACGTAATGAAAATGATCCATTTTTAAAACGACTGATAATTGGCGATGAAAAATGGGTTGTTTACAACAATATCAAGCGGAAAAGATCGTGGAGCAGGCCACGTGAACCAGCTCAAACAACATCAAAAGCTGGTATTCGTCGAAAGAAGGTTTTGTTATCAGTTTGGTGGGATTACAAAGAAATTGTCTATTTTGAACTCTTATCACCCAACCGAACGATCAATTCTGTTGTCTACATTGAACAACTAACGAAATTAAACAATGCAGTTGAAGAAAAGCGGCCCGAATTGACAAATCGAAAAGGTGTTGTATTCCATCATGACAATGCAAGGCCACACACATCTTTGGTCACTCGGCAAAAATTATTGGAGCTTGGTTGGGATGTTTTGCCACATCCACCATATAGTCCTGACCTTGCACCATCTGATTATTTTTTGTTTCGATCTTTACAAAACTCCTTGAATGGTAAAAATTTCAATAATGATGATGATATCAAATCGTACCTGATTCAGTTTTTTTGTTAATAAAAACCAGAAGTTTTATGAACGTGGGATTATGGTGCTTCCTGAAAGATGGCAAAAGGTCATTGATCGAAATGGGCAACATATTACAGAATAAAGTTATTTAGTTCCATGAAAAAATTGTCTTTGATTTTCTAAAAAAAATCCGCAATTACTTAGTTGCCAACCCAATATCTAGTACACATTTTTATTCTACCAAGAATAAGTATGTTTCATTTTCGATCGATTAAACGATCGTTATTTAATCTAGCATACGAACAAACGCGAGCTTCGAATCAATTGGTAAGCGTCGTGATAATTCAGCGACTTTGAGAACGATAAGGACCACGCCAAAGATACAGGATCCAAGAATTCGTGAAATTCGTGGACATTAGTATCGATAGGGGAGGATGCTCGTAAATCGTCTCGGTCATAAACCGTAAAAATTTTAGGCAGCCAGAAGTCTCGTCGTTAAGGGGAAGAAAGAAAAAAAAATGGAATCGCTCCCTGTTTTATTTTTATTTCCGTTCGTACTAGGCTGGTACAGGTAATAAACGTCGCGTTTAAAGGAGCGAATAAATACACGAAAAATCCGTACGCGTGTGGATTTCGATCTTTCCACGATTCTCTCGATAATAGCGACGTTATTATTGTCGCGCGCCATTACAGAGGGCGCTCGAGTTTTTCACGGAGAAATTTATGCGGCAACTTTAAGTCCACCACGGTTATGGAACGTGGAGGGATCCGTGGTTGTGCTCACTGTCAACAATGGAATGCAAGCGCGCAAGGTAATAGCAGATTCTCTCCACTCTTTCTCTCTCCCTCTCTCTCTCTCTCTCTCTGTACAGACACGCCCCATTAAAAGGGTGGCGGGCGACGTTTTATCGGGATAAACATCGCGCATACGAAGCACAGCGTCCCCCAAGCGATACTTTATTGTCGAGAGCGTCGTTACGTCTCTTTCTTTTGCTGCGAATTTTTACGATGCGATTTCACGATCGTGACTTGACCGCCCCCGTCAAGACGACGTTTCATATCTCTCCCCTTTTTTCCCGAGCACTCGTACGAGTTTCACGGGGAATTTATTTTCCTTGGAAAATAACGTGTGCGCGCAGTTATTATGTGCGTTTACGTTTCGTAAACGATTATTAAAAAAGTATGTACTGGGAAATTGCGTGGAAGAATTTTTCGCGTATTCAGGATTGTTTTCAACGTATGAGAATATAATCTAGGGAAAGTGGTGAAAGGATTCTTCGAAGTTTTCACGAAACGTTGAGGTTAAATAAGTGAATTAAGTAAATATACACGGTGTCCATTTTATCTCGATGCAAAGTCGAAAGATATTCTTTTTAGAAAAGGAAGAAGTTGTTATTTATAATATTTATAAATAATTTTCTACGTTAAAAATATTATTTATATCGAAAGAATAACAGAGAACTTTTCCAATTCCTTTGTTTATCGGATTTCCTTTCGACTCTATTTCGCCTGTAGTCGAACGACCCATCGATTCTCACCCAAGGTGATAGACACGTGCTATTACGTGGTATTCTAATGATCCCCCAGAGAGTTTTCAGGGTACGACACGTGGCCCCGGGTTACTGTCGTTAAAGAGTCGTATCGTTCGTGTCGACGTTCGCCCTAACATTCGATCCGATCGATAGTCACTGTGTTAGAATGCGTTAAAGCGATTCACTATTCGCACCGAAATTTCCTAAATTCCCACCTCGTCTGCTCGACTGTCGAATCCCCAACCAACCAGCGATAAATTTTTTACGAAAACGAATAAAGGAATTTATTTATTTTTTTTTTTTCATCTGTGAACGCTTTTTTAAATTATCTTTTACGTTCCAAGAAACGATATATCGTTGCAAATTAATTCTTCAAATAATAAAATTTTTTGGAAGAACAAATGTCCTTCATATCCTAATTGTTCCAAAATTAATAACTCTGTTATTCGGTTTAATTAAATTATGTCATTGAATAATAAGTTAGTTTTAATTGAATAAAATTATTATTTTTCATTGCTGGCTATTAGCGTTGTAATGTTTAGTGTTTAGAGAATTTCTGTCATTTTTTTCGAGGGAAGAGATAAATATTAAAAGTTACGAGTACATCATAAAGATGTAAGGAACGGGTAAATATCAGAGTGAAGAAACTTGATGCTCGATTTTAGCGAGGTGTACAACAAAACGTTCCCTTCCTTCCTTCCTTCCTTCCTTCCTTCCTTCCTTCTTTCGTGTTTTATGACTTTGCTTTTAACGGGAATAATTTATATACCCGTTTTATCGAATCCGATAATTTTCCCTCGATTCCTCCACGTAAAAGTACGAACTTTTTAACGTTGCCATTACAACCGATTCGACGATATTCCCTGCTTTAACCTCGCCAATATCCTATACACTTTTTATCTAAAATCTGAATAACCGAAATGAGCGGAATATATATATTTTTTCTTTAAATACAATCTTCTTAAAACTTAGTAATTTCTTTCTCTTTCCCTTTTTATCATTATCTATTTATCCTTGCAGAGGATAAAGTTTCAGTTTGTTTGAATATATACTTCAACGAGAATCATTTGAAATCGATCAAGATACGATTCGAACGGAGACTTTGCTCGAAGAAATCGATTAGAACAAAAGGTGGAAAATCTGAAACGCGCATTGTAAACCGGTAATTGCAATTAAGATCCGATACAGGTTCGGTGACTAATTTATCAAACGCGACATCAAGACGGTTTCTAAAGCGGTAACTATTCGGTAATCAACCATCTGCTATCTAGATTACAAGTGTACAATGCTTTGGCTTGGCAATCCACTGTGAGAAATAGGACTAAAGTCTGGTCTGTGTGTGCCGTGAACGTGTATACCTGCGCTGTAATCTGACAGAACGTCGACCACGAAAGAGAAGGGACAGAAATGGAATCAGAGGAAGGGGGTTGCAATGAACGAGAGAGAGGGAGAGAGACAGAAAGCGTTTCGTCGGTCCATTTCGAACGTACGTTGCGTTCCGTAATTTGCAAGTCTCTGGCCAGGGTTCTAACTGGGCCAAAACTCCGTTGCACCAAGTTTAAGCGAGCTCCAACACTTAAAAGCTTATGTTTGTTTAAGGAGTTGGCGTGTTGCCGACAGCCGCACACCTATGCGCACCAGTACTTTACAATTTGCATGGACGTTTTATCAAGGGCGGATATAAATCCCGTGTTAACGGATTGGACCGTGTTAATTGACGGATAAACGTTGTCGTCCAAATGGATGACGATAGGAATCGATTTTTGATTTTCGAGAGAAAAAAAAATGGGTCAGAGGATAAAGCATCGAACGCGACAAGTAGCAAAATTTAATTTCAATTATTTGTCATCGAAACGTATAATAATAATTGCAAATAATGTCAAATGATCGAAATTACATAAGAAGTGGATTATAATTTTTAAAATAAATCTGAAGTTAGACAGGAAATTTTGTCAAGTGACTTGTTACGTTTATTCTTAATTTTCTAATCGATTATTCGTTGTAAAAAATCAGCTCGATTAACGAATTATCCACACGTCAAATGTACATAGATTAATTTATACAATTATTCGAGTAGAAAATTATACGAATAATCCGCGATTATTATTTATCGTGTCCAATATAATTGGACATTTAATAAAGCGTTAAATTATCCACTAATAAATTATCCAATAATATTGTTAAAATTGACTTAATATCTTTACTTTTACTTTTAAGAAATTATTTTCGAAACAGTCAAGTTGAACTTGATGATATTTAATTTCAATCACAATAACGAATTTTTATATATATATATATAAACAATTATCGTGAGAAAATGTCCACCAAAATTTAATCCTCGAGAAATGTAGGAGCAGAAATGAGAGAAAATTAATTAGGAGAGGGGAGGAAAAAATTGAAAAAAGGAAACAAAATGGCAGTGATTCGCATTTCACTTGCGAGAAATCTTCTTATCTATAACGAACAGCTAAAGTTTAATAAAGTCGGTGTTTTCAGAATTCTTCTAGAACCTTAAAAAAAAAAGAAGAGAGAGAGAGAAGGAACGCAACTTTGTTCTTTAATTGGTTCTTCAGAGTTGTGAGCGGAAGCGCGAGATGAAAAGGGGAGAAACCGTTCCGTTGGATCGATTATCCGAGACTTGTTACTCGGTTCTGCATCCTTTGCCGCCCGCAACGTAAACTCGCGGGCGCGGGAGTTGGAGCAAAGTTTTACGCGCGTAAAGTGTCGCGCGATGAAAAGCAACCGCTTAATGGGCGGACCACGCCGGCCGAGCGAAAAATCAAGAATCTGGAAAAGCTTTGGCGAACGAGCACAACGGATGGAAATATATTTTCCAGCCGAGAAACCACCTCTCAACCAGGCAAATTTACAGGGGTAGGTGGAAAAGGGTTTTCTTTCAATAATTTCAATTCTACAGATTCTCTCTCCTTTTCTTTCTTTTTTTTTTTTTCATTAGCTAGTTAAAATTAGAAAATATATATTTTTACGTTGCTTCAGATCGAGAGAATTTAATTCGAATTTGTTGGGAAACTTCTTCTTCAGAACTTTTACTATAAATAGAATTTAATCTAGACAATTTCAATTTATCGTTTCTTCTATTTAATTTCATGATATTTTATATAAATCTTAATATCTGAAAATTTTATTATAAAAATAATTGAAATTTTCTTTCATTTAAACAATCATTGATCAAACAGAATTTCCAATTTCTCATTCCTTTATTTCTCAAGACAATTGACCGAACTTGAAACGAAACGAAATCGAAGAAAGATTCAAAAAGGAAGAAAATTGTCAGAAAAAGCAAGGATCCACTCCAACCTCGCTTGAAAAATCACGAAACCAGAGACACGTCGCGTCACGTCTCGTGTGAAGTGTGGCGGAAGATGTGGCCATGATCGTTCTTACGACGACAAAGGCGAAGGCGGTGAAAAGAAAGAGAGAGAGAGAAAAAAGAAAAGAAGAGGAAAAAAAACACGGACCATTCTCCCGTCAACTTTTATGAAAATGGACGGCCTGTGTTCGCAAGCGAACCGTGACGTATCCGCGAGGCGACGCGCGCGTTAACCCATACATCTCCCCGGTGACACTTCTGGGAATGCGGTTGTCAAAAGTCGCCGCAAAAGTACAAAGAAAAAGAAAGGAGGCGGCTGTCTCTCTTTTCGTCGGTGGTTGGTCCTCGCCTCTCAGAGGAGGCGTTGTCGTGCCACGAGTCACCTTTCAGTTTCCGGTTGACGAACCCTTTGAAACTTGCGACAAGAGAGAGATCTATGCTTGGTCAATCAACCAACCGCTATTTATAAAATATAGTTTAAAGAGAAGATCGAAAGAGAATCGTCATACGATGACAAAAATGAATTTATCCTTTCACGTTTATTGGGATAATATCAGATAATATTAGTTGCAAGACGAGTTTCCAGAATTATAGGAATAATCTAATTTGTTAAATTAATTTAATCCACCAGTGTTGTAATTATAATGGTGGCGTGGCAATTTCGAATTCGAATCAGCGTATTATTGTATAAATGCTAATGCAAAATCGTATTTCAGAGAATCTGTTGTATTGTATGTAACGATTGAAGTGACAACAATGTAAATGCAATAATAATTAAAGATAATATTTTTCAAAAATCGTAAGGATGCAATAATCGAATTATTGTTGAAGATATAATATTCTTCGTTCGAGCTTAATTCGCGAATCTTTCTCTTCCGAATCGAAGAGATCCATCAGGGAAGAAATATCCCATAGGTTGGTCACGATCGAGCAATAATTCGTAATATCGGGATGGGATGCAACGCGTGTACGAAGAAGCAGGAGGGATTCTTTTGTGTATCGAAGATCGGCCTCGAATGGATCCTAACCCGAATAAATCGGGGATCTTGAGGCCAATAAAAAGTCTATCCTTGCCTGTGACTCGTCAAAAATCATCCTTTTATTATACAAGGGAGGAAGCAAGTTATGTATATCGCAGAAAAAAGAACAAACGACAAGATAGTCGACCACAATACACGATGCGAGAAACGATTGAGGTTGAATACGATGACACTGTGGATAATACTCCTTTCGAAATCTTGGCGAACTCTTCTGGGAATCATCGGTAAACAACGTTCCTGTTTCGATATTTTGGTGTTTGAAAACGTATTTCGAAAATTCGTGTTTATATCTCTCTCTCTTTGGAAAAAATTTTGTATTTGAATACTCTTAATAGTTGGATTTCAAGAGAAAATATTGCAATATTAACTTTTCTGGTAAATTTCTTGTTTAGAATTGTTTGTTTAATGTTATTTAATTATATTAATTATTATATAAATTATAAATTAAAGAAATGAATATATATTATTAAACTTCTGCTATTATTATTTTCATTGGGAAGTAAAATTTCATTATTTCTAATCTCGGGATTGTAATAAATAATTCTTTTAATTACGATTGGTCTTTTGAAAGGACAAATGTATATCTTATACCTGAAATAAATAAATAAAATTAATTCATACAGCGTTTATACAAAATTTCAGAATCGTTAACATTAATAATTTCGCCTCTAAAAATTAATTTTAAATTTCATCCATTGTACATTTAAAAAATTGTAATAAATAATTCTTTTAATTACGATTGGTCTTTTGAAAGAACAAATGTATATCTTCACCTGAAATAAATAAATAAAATTAATTCATACAGCGTTTATACAAAATTTCAGAATCGTTAACATCAATAATTTCACCTCTAAAAATTAATCTTAAATCTCATCCATTGTACATTTAAAAAATTGTAATAAATAATTCTTTTAATTACGATTGGTCTTTTGAAAGAACAAATCACATATCTTCACCTGAAATAAATAAATAAAATTAATTCATACAGCGTTTATACAAAATTTCAGAATCGTTAACATTAATAATTTCGCCTCTAAAAATTAATCTTAAATCTCATCCATTTAAAAAATTTTATCAGAATCCATAACGACAAGACAATTTCGTTCGAACGTTTCGTTATCGGTTCACACATTAAGGGTGACGAAGCTCGCGTAAGAAGAGAAGGGTTGGCTGGTTCGATACTTTAGCCGGAGTTTCACGTGCGATCGCTTTTTCATTTCCGCAATTTACATCCATTTGTGGCGAGAAACCAGGCTCGCTACACCTGGCTTGTTCCAACCCAACCCCGAAAGCGTGCCGTTAAACCTGCTCAGACCTTTGCGCGAATATAGGTCATCCATGAATGTAACAAAAAGAAAAGAGAAGGAAGGAAGGAAGAAGAAAGAAAGGAGAAAAGAAAGAAAGAGAAAAGAGAAACGAAAAAAAGAAAAAAAAAGAAAGAGTTTTTCCATCACGGTGGAAACGATGCGAACGACAGCGTACCGTTGAAGGGAAACAAGAGGGATCCTCTATTATCGTATAATAGTGGCAAGACTTGATGCTGTTTTTCGCGATTCAATTTGTGCTCGCGGAAGAAAGCGGGGGAAAAAAAAAGAAAAAAAAGAAAGAAAATAAAAGATCCCCTCCTCTCCGTTCCTAGCGTGTTCGAATCGATTTTTCCATCCTCGTCTGCGTGACAACCTCCTCCCTCCTCACCCCCCTCAGAACGAAGTCCACGAAATCGTGGCCGCTTAACGAATAAACGTTATTTCGCTTGACGCGAGCAATGAACGAACGTATAGACTCGACAAAAGAAGGGGAGAGGACGAAAAAGAAAGATGGAGGGAACAAATGATGGAGAGAGAAAACAAAGGAGTGCATCGTGATTTTTTTCGAGATCCGCGTTAAGAGGGGTGAAATGGGGCGACGAAAATTGTCGAGCGGAAAACAATTTCCACGAAGGGTGGAGGGTTGGTGTGAGCTATGACCGATAACGAGGACAAGAAACACAAGGAAGGGGAGGGAGGGGGAAAATAAAAAGTTTTCTCTATCGCGAGATAACGCTATCAAGCGTCAAGCGTCATCTTTTATGCCCCAATTTACACGAGGGTGAGGGGGTGGAGGGGCGCCATCGTATACGCGCCACTCCCTCGGAGTTGGGGGAGAAGGTTCGAGGGGGAAAAAGAAAATGCCCAAGAGCAAAAATGGAGGGAAGTTTGATTATGTTTTTCAGGATGACGGGGATGCCGGATCAAATTTTGCAACCCCCGTACCGAAACTCGCGCAAATTTCCACCCTCCACCACTTCTCTCCATTTCTTCCCTTCCTTCCTTTCTTCTTCTTCTTCTTCTTCTTCTTCTTCTTCTTCTTCTTCTTCTTCTTCTTCTTCTTCTTCTTCTTCTTCTTCGCTTTCTCCTCGATCCTTTCTCCTTTGTCCTTTTACCAGTCTTCCTTATCGATCGGGATAAAGTAAGCTGGGAAGTGAACGATCTCTTTTAACGGGATTTAATTAAAAGCCGCATCGAACCGCTCATTAATCAAACCGTCGCTCGGACGGCCGATGTATGACACGATGTATAGCTGTCCTTGTACCAGCGACCAATCAAAATGGTCGATCTTTATTAAAACACGATGAAAGGGAAGTTTCGTACATCGGGTCGTAAAAAAGACCTTGCTCGGTCGATAAGTTATGAAGTCGTTCCTCTCCCGCTATTGCGTGGCGGATAAGAGTTTGATAGTCTTTTCGAGTTTAACGCGGTATATTTTTATAAGTGAAAGTTTTCTTTTTTTTTTATCTTTAGAGTTTTAAGGGTTTTTAAGGTTTTTTGGTTGTAGATTTTAGGCGAAAATGTCAATTAATTTGCATACAATTTAGATTTTTAAATTTAGAGATAATACAATAAAAATGTGTATTTTTCTGTTCTTTGTTCGGAATGCTATTGTAAAATCAGTAATTTCACGATAAATTGCATTTTTTTTCCTTGAAAATTTTTTTCTACCACGATCACAAATATATTCTAGAAAATTTCAAAGTCCCTTTGGAAAAGATGAATTTTAATTAAATCTACATCCTTTTGACTAACTCAATTACATAATGAATTTTAATATTCTCCATTTCCAATTATCTTTCGTGGAATTTTTAATAAGTCTCCATTTCCTTTAAAATTACGTGAGTAATGAGTACATTCAATTATTAAATCGAGCTAGCAAAATATCAATATGGAAGAATCAAGCATACAATGATCGAGCGAATAATTTTCATTCTACCTAGATATTTTTATAACGTTTTAATATAATTGCAAGAATAATTTTCATCGAAAATTTTACCGAAAGATGACAAACATATCATGACGAGTCTCGTCTGTTGTCCATCAATTGTATCATATCATATCGTGCATGCGATACGCGAATATAACACGCGATCATCATTTCCTGGGCTTAATAGCTTCGTTAGATATACTCTCGTCGAACAACTGGCGCGGTTTCATCCACGTTCTACATTTCCGGTGTCGATCAAAACCATTTTCGAAAATGGATCAAAACCTTTCCAAACCTTTGTCACCGTATTTATGGAGCTTTAACGCTCGAGAATTCGCCAAACTTCATCGTTGAAAACGATTCGAGAGGAATGGATCTCGATTCAAATTCGAAGGGAAAGAAGAAAAATAATCAAACGTGTATTCGAGTCTCTGAAAGAAACGCGATGAAAGAGAATGAAATGTGACGAATAATAAACGCAACCTTCTTCCCCTTCTTCATGGACGCGCGCCCCAGGGAGGGAACGTTAATGATATCCCAAGGGATGAAGTCGACTTGGAGAGAAAAAGAGAAAGAGAGAGTTCTTCAAAGTGCTGGAAAATTCGCCTTGAAAGTAAAAAGGAAGGATTGGTTTCTTTTTTTTTTGGAAATACGATTTCCAAAAATTGTACAAACACGGGAAATACATGCAAAACGTATTATTATTGGAACGCTGCTTCGTTAATATGACGCACCACTTTGTTCGTTTCGAAAGCGATACGATCAAATGAATTAGCGGTCGATGAACATTCGCGTGGAGAAAGAGGACATTTGTTAACGAAAATCCTGGTAACGATGAAACCTGGCCGGGAGATTATACCGTATTTATACGATGATCCAAAATTTCGCGCAGGGCGGGAGCCAATTCCGGATGGTATATATATATCGATTTAATAAAATTACGAGATCTGCAAACGGTGAATTACACACCACCGGTAAAACCTGAATCGGGGATAATCCAAGGAATCCTAGTTGCTAAACGCGACGTTTACAACGCGGCCTGTTTCAATATAACCGAACTTAATAGCTGTATTACGATCGGCCGCCGAGATAATTACCTCGTGAATAATAGAAAAACTGCATTATGAAAATCGGGATGTCGTGAGCCAATTCGTGTTCGACTGAAAATAAATTGAGCGTATAACAACGATAATTCCCCCTTTCTCGAAACGTTATATAAAATCAACCTCTTATATCGAATATCCCTAGAAGAATGCATTAAACATAATGATGAAAAGAAAATCTAAAAAAAATCACGAAACTGATGATACATACATAATATTAACTCGATACATGGGTTCCTTACGAACTGAAAGAAAAGCATTTAACGCAACGCGTTAACAGCTGCGATTTGCTAAAGAAACGTAATGAAAATGATCCATTTTTAAAACGACTGATAACTGGCAATGAAAAATGGGTTGTTTACAACAATATCAAGCGGAAAAGATCGTGGAGCAGGCCACGTGAACCAGCTCAAACAACATCAAAAGCTGGTATTCGTCGAAAGAAGGTTTTGTTATCAGTTTGGTGGGATTACAAAAGAATTGTCTATTTTGAACTCTTACCACCCAACCGAACGATCAATTCTGTTGTCTACATTGAACAACTAACGAAATTAAACGATGCAGTTGAAAAAAAGCGGCCCGAATTGACAAATCGAAAAGGTGTTGTATTCCATCATGACAATGTAAGGCCACGCACATCTTTGGTCACTCGGCAAAAATTATTGGAGCTTGGTTGGGATGTTTTGCCACATCCACCATATAGTCCTGACCTTGTACCATCTCATTACTTTTTGTTTCGATCTTTACAAAACTCCTTGAATGGTAAAAATTTCAATAATGATGATGATATCGAATCGTACCTGATTCAGTTTTTTGCTAATAAAAACCACAAGTTTTATGAACGTGGGATTACGATGCTGCCTGAAAGATGGCAAAAGATCATTGATCGAAATGGGCAACACATTACAGAATAAAGTTATTTAGCTTCATGAAAAAATTGTCTTTGATTTTCTAAAAAAAATCCGCAATTACTTAGTTTCCAACCCAATATAAAATCAACCTCTTATATCAAATATCCCTAGAAGAATGCATTAAACGTAACAATGAAAAGAAAATCTAAAAAAAATCACGATAACTGATAATACACACATAATTTCATTCGAGAAATTCTCTCTTTGAGAATTGCTCTGGGGGAGGAAGAATGATCTTCCACGGACTGTGGATTGCGGCTCGTTAACGACGAGACGATCGTTCGAGCGGGACAATCATCGGAATTTGGGCGACGAGAGAGAGAGAGAGAGAGAGAGAGAGAGAGAGAGAGAGAGAGGAAGGCCGGAAAGGATTTTAGGCGATTTACGCTGCGGTCAGGTTGCGCTCCGCATTGTTGGCCCTGTCAACTCTATACGCGGCCCGAAACTCAGAGACGCCATCTATGCGGCGATGGACACGCGCCCATACACACACACGCACACACATATACGCAGCAGGGAGGAAGAGGGGAGGGGATGGGTATCGGCAAACTATCCTGCCGACCCAAACTGGATTACGGATTCGCAGTGTACACACACTCCCACACATGACCGCACAGGATAATCCCATATAGCCGATTGACCGCCGATAAAATTTTCTCCCTCGTCCATCCATCGTTCTACGTCATAACCTCCAAGTAATTTCATCTTCTTTTTCCCTCCCTCTCTCTCTCTCTTTTCTGACCCATCACCAGCTTCGAACGAGATATCAGCGATACCGGATTAATCCCTAAGTAACCGTGACGTGCCGAGCCGGGAAGCCTTCTCCTTTTCCACAGATCTATCAGACTCTATCCTCCAGGATTCGCGATACAGTTATGGCGGAATGCGATTTCGCTCGCATCTTAGCCTCTCCCGTTATCCTCTTTTTGCGCCTCTTTCGCATCTATGTCGTGTAATGGGATATCTGGGATATCCTCCTCTTCTTTTTCTTCTTCTTCAACGATGAAAACGAGAAACGTAATTATCCCTCTCTGTCGAGATTCATATTGTTGTGTATACATGCAACGAATCCACGCTTTTGGATTAATGGAATTTCGACAATGAGAACGTGATATTGTACACTTCTTATTATTATGTAAATTTTCTTTAGAAAATATTGTAAACATTGTAGATAACGAACGAGAAATGTATACACAGTAGAGAATAAATAATATTTACAAATAGCATCGAGTTTAGAAAGATTTAAGAAATTGGACTAGAAGAAAGAAAATTTAATACAAACGTTTAATTTCTCTCTTCCAGGTGTCGTTTCGTTCAAGTCTCGATGCGAAACCACCATCGAAGAGTACTATCCTCGTTCTCCTGTGTATGTATATATATATAGTATACTTCGTACGGTGATCGTATTAACCCCCTTCCTCCCTGCTCCATCCCTTCCCCAGGGGCACGTTTTCCGCATAGCCAATACTCAACCGCACTCAACGCGGAGGGATATGCACCCCTACCCCTTTCCTCTCCTAGCAAATAATCGGACGATACGCCATGGACCCCCGCATCATGCATCGCGCATGCTAATGGCCCCCCGATCGGCACTAATTATACACGCCACGCACACCGAAGAAATCTCTAGCCATTCTTCGATCCTCATCGAAAATTTGAGCGAAAATGAACTTCCCTGCTTCGATTCGATTTCGTTATTCATTGTTGAGAAATTAGATCAGAGAAGATTTTTAATTGGACGAATGAGAGGGGTGAATTGTAAATTCATTATATATAGAAATTAATTATTTGATTTTTAAGAGAGTTAAAATTAAACATTTCTCGAAACGTAGAAATTGATCACGGATTTACCCTTCGTGCATTTCAATATTGAGAAAAGGAAAATTGAAAAGTCGAATTGACATTAGACGCTACGCATACCGAAGAAATTTCTAGCCTTTCTTCATCATCGAAAATTTGAGCGAAAATGAACTTTTCTGCTTTGATTCGATTTCGTTATTCATTGTTGAGAAATTAGATCAGAAATTAGATCAAAACATTTCTCGAAACGTGGAAATTGATCGCGGATTTGTGTGAATTTCCTTTCGATATTGAGAAAAGGAAAATTGAAAAATCAAATTGATATTACACGCTACGCACACCGAAGAAATCTCTAGCCTTTCTTCGATCCTCATCGAAAATTTGGGCGAAAACGAACTTCCTTTTCCCTGCTTTCGATTCGATTTCGTTGTTGAGAAATTAAATCAGAGATTTTTAATTATACGAATGAGAGGGTGAATTGTAAATTCATTATATATAGAAATTAATTATTTGATTTTTAAGAGAGTTAAAATTAAACATTTCTCGAAACGTGGAAATTTGTGTGAATTTCCTTTCGATACTGAGAAAAGGAAAATTAAAAAGTCGAATAAATTGACATTACATCTCATGTATAATCAAAACATCAATCATACGCAAAACTTTTCGAAATTTACAAACGATTCGCAGGTCTACTAATAAAAAATTAAAAATTTATGTTCCAAGTATTCAAATATCAATCTAATGCTTTCGATTCACTTTATCACCCCCCTTCGTTCTTCCTTTATTCCACCTTCAATCTATCCCAGGAGATCCCTAACTATCATGATTTTCAGCATCCAGCTGGAAGAACAGCGGCGGGACTCGGGGAAGGGGAGGGAAGTCGAGCTAATTTTGAATAATGAGCGAATATTAAATTCGATCCAAATAACGCCGGAAGCGCGGTGTTTGCCAAGAGTTGCCCGACCGACCAACTCTTTGCCGAGATATAACGGGAGGGCGCGCAACTTCCAACAACCTTTCAGGTCTGGGGACGTTAACCGGGGAGGGAGGGGGCTTTAATCAACTGAAAACTTTTCGGAATGTCGAATATTACGTTTTGCACCTCTTGCGAAACTCTTTCATATCCCCGAGCGGATATCTCTACACCCTTCTCTTCCTCTCACCTCCTGTTCTCCTCGAAAGAGAGAATCGACACCGGCTTCGTTAATCGGCGTCGCAATTTCGACGAGGGTTAATGTTGTCGACAACATCGATGGATGCCAATTTCGAATCATTGAAACATCGGCAAAGGGGATGATTGCAATTAAACGAAATTTGCTACCTACTTGTGCAGCATCGATTGAACGCGATGGGATAAATTATAATTAATTACAATCGTGGGCGGGTTCTGTGTTGCCGTTTCTGTAACACGTTGTTAACATCGTGTTTCGTTTTCAGAGAAAACGTTACCTTCGTTCCTAGTTTTTATTAATTAAATCAATCTTTAATTCATGCTTATATCACGACAATGGACCATTAAGTTCACACACATACGAACTTTCATCGTGTTAAAAAAATATTAAAATACGAAATTTTATCAAAATCCTTTTCTTGAAAATATCATCTTTAAAAAGCACTTTAGAAAATAAAGTTCCAATATTCTTCGTCCAGAAATCTTTCGAGTTTGATTTTAAGTTTTACATCTTTTGCATTAAATCACAAGCACAAGAAAATAAGGATAAGTACAAACGCAATGGTTCGACATTGAAACGCTTAGCGCAATCGTAATAATTCAGATCCACGGATTCAAGTTCGATTCGAAATGCAACTCCATTACGGAACGGAGAAACGGAAAATCCATCGTAAGTAACGATCGATCAAAGTTTCGACAGGCAATGCAACGAAGGTCCATTACGATCAACCGTAGTCAGACGTTTCGTCGGACAATGTGCAAGAGTACAATATCGCGCGCATAGGATTACCGTGAATTAAATATTCATCCGAGCGATAACTTCTAATTTCGATTCGAAATGAACGCAGGATCCCTGGAAATAATCGAGGATTTCATAAGATCACAATCGTGAGAGAAAGCTACAAAATATCATAATATTGGAATACAATTATTCGTACGATCTTTATATACATGAAATTTATATCAGGTTTCAATTTCTCTCTCTAAAAAAATATCAATTTTTCGACAACAATTCTGAAATTTTTATCGATCAATCCGAATACCTTCGTTGATTGTTTCATATTACAACGGAAACTTTTATGAAAAAAATCCACGTGAAATACCGATGAAACGAAGAGTTTAGGAGATAGAGATAGAAGCAAAAATGGGATGCAAGGTTACGCGAAATTTCACGCGTGTCCGGAAAAGAATCGAACAACCATTTCTACGTGAAAGCGGCTGGAGAACAGCGGGGGTAATGGAGGAGAAAGAGCGTGGAGAGAGGAAAAAGAGAAAGAATTCAATTTACGACGTCGTGGCGCTGACTGTGCGAACCGGTGGAATCTGCGCAAATGCGAGCAGAAGACAGACGTTGTTTCTATCTAATGTACACGTACACACAAGTATCGTTTTCTGAATTCTTCCAATATTTTCCTGCCTAAAAAATAAAATGCAAACAAAAGATAAAAAGAAAAAATTATATTATCGACTTTACTTTTTAATTACTGACAATTATCGAAATTCTACAATGATTCTCTCAACACCAAACATCATTATAAAGATCTCTAAGATTCCTTCGTGAAATCCATACTTCAAAATTCTCCACACAAATTACATCGTACATAAACAAAACTACCTGTCTCTCCATCTAACAACAATACCATCTTGCATCAACATCTTCATCGAACTTCCTCGACGCACCATCGTCTCCTCGAGAACGATTTACGACGTGAGGATCGATATACACGCGTAGATAGGCACGTACATAGACAATAAGAGAGGAAAAACGTGGGGGAAGCAGAAGGGCGAAGATCGAAACGTGGAGATTCGAACGTTCTCTTCGAGCATCTCCCCCTCCCCTCCCTGCAGGATTTACAAGCTTGTAGATGTGCACACACGCGCATCTACATACGTGCACGATGGCGATTGGGTAATGGGCGATTTAGCACGGGCCATCAGATAGCGATGGCGCAAGGAGGGATTCCGTGGGCTGCAGCTGCTGCAAGAAAAGGGAGGAAATAGCTAATGCTGGGAAGAAGCGGGAGGGAAGAAAGGGGGAGAATCAACGAGATCGTTGGAAAAACCCTCCTGATTGCCGCAGCCTCGGGCTGCTCCTCTCTCTCTCTCTCTCTCTCTCTCTCTCTCTCTCTGTTTCTCTCGTTTGTTCGTTGCCACGATTTTCGAGCGAGGGAAGATGGGGGATGGAAAAAGTATGGACGCTCGTAGAGACGCCTATCGAACGTCTACGTCCACCGAGACACCCCCTGTTTCGCTATTAACGGTTATTCCGTACCTCGAACACGTTCGAGCTTTTACCGTTTCAATTGGTTTACCTTTGTTCCTCCCTTCCTCTCCTTGTAAAACTCTTTGAATGAAATATTTGTTATCGCGCAGTCACGGATCAATCCGTCGTCCGGATCGACGATTTTCTTTGCCTTAATAATTTTAATAATGGATGCTTTCAAAAGAATTCTCTTTGAAAAGAAGAATTCGCGGAAGAGCAACGTTAATTAAGGGTTAATTAAGGGGAAATTTTTTTACTTTAAAAGTATAAGTATTAGGTGGAATTAACTTAGTATCGTGAGAATATATTTAGATGTATTCATTAATTATGTAGATATTATAATTGAATATTTGTTGATTGATCTTTTTATTGGATCCTCAAAGTAGTATTATTCGTGAGATTTGTGCTTGGTTGCTTTTCGATAAAGAAAAACAAGGAGAAGACGTAAGATCAATCATGATAGTATATCGCTGGAGGGAGAGGTAATTTGAAGTTCTGAATATAATGTGAACGTGACAGCATGATTAGTATGATTCTCGCCGTTGCTCGTCATCTATTTGCTTCGTAGATGTAGATCTTTGATACAAACTTTGACGTCTAAGGAAATTACAGATGAATCGATTTTGCTCCAGGATCAATTCCCCCTTCTTCCTCCTCCATTAACGAAATCTAAGTTGTCAAGCAGGAATTATTATATCCTACCTCAAATTTTTCTTTACTCTCGTGTCATTTAAACTATCATTCTTTCTTGAAAGAATAACACTTATTATTGGAAATCAATCGATATTTTTTCTTTTTTCTTTCTTTTTCAACGAGATATTAAAAATATCCAAAAAAACGACATTAATTTTCCTAAGGAGACTAATCTAATATTCCAGACAACAAACGCCGCTCAATTCGTGATTGATCGATCAAACTCTAAACTTCCTTGTTAAACGATACATCGTGTGTGACGACTCGTCGATGACTATGACACCTGTTAGCCATCATTATCAAGTATACTTGGAAAGTACGACGAATAAAATGGATAGTTTTTAAAAACGTTGAGGCTCGTGAATAAATCAACTTATTACGCGGCGTATTAAAACGTTCGAGCGGAATAAACAATGAATCGAACCGTTTTCTTCTTTGAATTTAACCTGATCCGGTTAATCATGGTAAAACTGGATTGATCGAACGACGTTTTGTTAAATTCTTAAGCACTTTGCTTGAATTATACCGCGGTTCGCTAGGAAAACTCTGGATATTGAGAATGTTTCCATTGTTTCCATCTCTGACGTTGGATTAATTGTTGTTTCAATCCGTATTTAACGAAACGGCGGTGATTATTCCATTATTAGCCGAGGTTTTTACCGATTAACTCGATTGTTGATATACTCGTTCGAGCGAAGAAAGTCCGCTTGTGCGGAAACGAACGTATAATCGGTTACAATAGTCCTCCTTTAAACGAATTTACGGATTGTGCTATCAAGACCAATGATAAATCTAATGGTATGATAAGAAGATGATAACAGAAGCGAAATTTCAATAATAAATTACGTTTCATCAAGGATGGTAAAGTTATTCTCAAAGAAATTTCAATTTATAATTAATCGTACGAACGGAACTCAAAATATTCTGAAAATTCTCATCGAAACGTTTCTCTCGGATTAATATTTTTAAAATTCCGTAAAAATATTTGCAAAAAAAAAAAAAAACGGTCAAATAATGGTGTTTCGACGAAAACGCAAATATTATAATTCATACAATACAACAAACAAATCGATCCGTTGAAAAAGAAAAAAAAAATGATAAATATTAACTGGAATTGCTCGATTTCGGTCGTACAACTGCCACATCTGCACGAGGCCGGGGAACATCGCAACACTATTTTGCATCGATTTACATAACGGATAAAACAGCCAGGTACCGTCACCCCACCCCATTGTTGAAATGGTTTCTGAATTATATTTTTGGATACGCCATATTCACATTCAAATATTTTGGGTAACGTTCGGGTTGGTGCACGTCGGACAATGGCTTCGTCTCGACTCTCGTTGAAAAACGACCGACGAATCCTCGTGCATTTTCTCCCCGAAGATGACTTTAAAGTAGCCTGAACACGCGCTGAAACCGTGCCCCGATGCACGCGTCCGACTCGAGCGATGGGTTTAAGTCGACGAGTTACACGAACAAGCGGAACATCGTCGTATCATTTCTAGTTCCTAGAGATTGTGAGATGTCGACTTAAATTTATCGTTTAGTTGCATCGTAATATAATGTTTCGACAATTGTGAATCGTTTAAATTTGTCGAGAAATTTTACGGAGAAATATTTGTTTGAATTCGAGTGTTGCGTTGAGTGAAGTCACGTGATCTTCACGTCGAAAAGACAAAACGATAATTAATGGTCAATTAGATACTTCCAATCATATGACAATAGTTTGGAAAAATGTATAAAGTTATAAGTTGCAGGAAACGAAATTTCGACGATATTTCTTATTATTTAAATTTAAACTTTAATTTTAATAAAGCTGGTTCTACATTTTTTTTTCTTTTTTAGACAATTCGATAAATTACAAGCAGCTATATCTTTAAAAAAGTTGAAGTTATTTTGAAGGACATTATCGATCGTTCAATTTATATTCATTAATTAAATCGATCCTTGGAGAGTAGAAAAGAAGTACAGTTTTCGAGTTTTCACGAACTTCTCCTGAATCCGAGATTTTCATTTCGTTTGAAATTAATCAATTCACCGTTGGAATAATCATTCCAATAAAATGATCGGATTTAATGGATTTTCGATAATTAATCGAAAAGTTTCCGCGAATAAAACTTGTTACACGTGAATAACTTAACGTACTTTCGGATTACCCTTTATGAATCATAGACCACCGCTAACTTTCCACCGCGAATTCGAATTTATCAATCCACCGCGAAACTCGAGTCACGACAAGAAACTTTCTACGTTCAAAAAAAAAAAAAAAAAAGAAGAAGAAGAGAGAGAAAAGAAAAAAGAGAAAAGAGAAATTTAGTCGAGCAACGCGTTTTCGAGCGGAGGCGGCTCGAGTAGAAACAAAAAGGCAAAGAGGAGGAGGAAATGAAGAGAAGGAGAGAATAAAATCTGCAGTAATAAGCCGTGCTTTCAATGTAGCGGATGAACGAATGCGGATGGAGCAAAGCAAGCGACCATAAGCTCGGATTAATTGTGTTCAAATATTAGCAAGACAGACAAGGAACGCGACAGAAGAAGATAGAGAAAGGAAGAGAGAGAGAGAGAGAGAAGAGAGAGAGAGAGAGAAGAGACCGATAGCACGACCGAGTTGTGGCTGACCCGAATCCCTGCATGGAACTCGCTCCGCGAGCTGAAAACCTGCTGGCGCAGGAAAAGCTTCGCTGACGCTTCAAGGAAATGCGAGAAAATACCGTGGAAATTCAGAAAATCCTGCAACCTTCTCCTATTTCGCTACTTTTCGTTCTCCCTCTGTGCAAGAGTCCCAGAGATCGATAACGTACAGGATGTTGAAAAAAAGGAACTATTACAGCAAAAAAAAAAAAAAGAAGACTCGAGTAAACATAGGTCGAGAAAAAAGTCAATCGTTTTCCAGATGTATTTCATTTTTCCTTTCCTTTCCTTTCTTTTCTTTTCATTTTTCTTTTATGGTTGGCATCATCACGATCGACTCACTATTTCTCGATATTTACAGAACACGCTCCCCATCCATTCCCAGACACGCTCGACATCTCTTTCCTAGTCGATCTTTTGAAAATTTCGAATCTTTGTTGAATTATTGTTACGCTGAATTCGATTTCGATTAAGAATTTATGAGGTGTGAATGGAAATTGAAGATATTGAAAAAGTTTAGAAATATAGAATACGAATGTTGAATAATTTTTTCGAACATTCTATATATCTGTGATCATTGTTATATATACGTTTCGAGAAGGAATGTTAAGTTTCTTCTCATCGATTATTTCTACTCCTTCGTGAAAAAGCAAACTAATTTTTCATCGAATCGAATAATAATCCATGTTCCACTCTCTGATAATTTTAGCCAGGTAATTTTGGAATCGATAAACATAGAAAGCAATTTAATTCGAAATGATTTGAAACCAACGAAAATGTACGATAAGTATTGTGAAAAATTTACTTTTCATTCGAAGAAAAAGAGTTGTGTTCCCTGTTCAATAGAAATATTTATATCTCATACAAAATTAAATATTAATTTCCACAATCAAAATTAATTAGTCAGTTATTACTCATTTTGTCATTCTATTATTATTATGTTAAGTTAATAAAATCAGTAAACATTCTCTGGCTTCTGTCCACAAATTTATCAACCTATACTTCGCAATTTTGCCATAAGAAACAGTTAACTGTATATTACACTTGATGGTTATTGCACGAGATATAGCTGCAAATACTTGAAAAAAACATTGCTCGAAATCTACGGTAAGTGCACGGTGAAAAACTAGATTTTATCTCGAATTTTTCGCGCACGATAGATAGATAAACTGGGCACACATCGATTCAACATTGTATTGACGCTATTGACATACGAATAAACGACAAAGGGCAAACGATATTCGAACGAATTTCTTCGGCGAATAACATCGGCAGCTGAAGAAGACGTGCTTCCGCAACAACGGTTTATCGATTCCTCGAACAACCCAACCCACCCTTTTTTCTACGTACGACGCGTTCATAACGAACGCTTTATATCGAATGCACGCTATCCCAGTTTATTTTCTCCTTATATCGATATCCTATTTATATATACATATACAAACGATATTAGATTGTCGTAAACCGAATTTCTCAATAATCTCTAACTTTGACTCGATATATTTAATCCTATACATTAAACAAAACAAGATTGATCATTACAATATTTCATTATAATATATTATAATATTTCATAAAATATATATATTTCATTATAATTCAATCGATTGATAACTTTTAATATTCAATTCTGTATATAAATATTTAATTATAAACGATTCTTTGTAATATTATCTTCTAAATCTCCAAAATCGTTTTCATCACTCGAATTTGAATAACTCGACCTAATATTTGCGCCGTTTCCAATCAAACACCTTGCATCCAAAATACAAAGAGATGAGATTGGAAACGCGAGAATGATAGAGCGGCGGTCGTCGTTGTAACCGCGGATTCACTGCGGATTCGACAACACGGGGAACAAGAATTAATTCGGAATTGGAGAAACTGCGGTGGAGAAATTCTACGCCCGTACAATTTTATATATATATATATACAGGCGGACATTGGTGAGCGAATGAGCAAATAGTTTCGATTAGAGGTTCCTGGAGCGGAGCACGAGAAGACAAAAAGGAGGTAAATAAATGAAAAGGGCGCTCGAGTCGCAGGATACGTGCGCGTACATCGTTTCGATTTTACGTTACGAGCAAAAGGAATTCTTGTCGCTCGATGCGCGATATTGGAAAAACTACTGGAAAGGAAAGGAACGGTATTAACGGGTAGAACGAGCGAATCGAATTATCGTGGATAAATTCGGGATATATTTCTCTTTTTGTTTCCATCGAATGTTTAGATGGAATAATATAATATAATTAGTTTTGGTAAACGCGTAATAAATAATTCAATCTTTGATTTATTCGAATGAAGAAAATTTAAGAGATGTTTGGATAATTTAATCGGATATTTCCTTCTTCGACACGAAGCCACGAATTTGACAAATTCTATCGGTGAAAATAGCTAATAGAAAACTTTTAAGAGATATTTGAAAAGCAATTTGGAATCAAAATTATATAAATATTCGTACACTATTGTGAGAGTTAACGTACTTCTATAATTAAGATATATAAACGAAGATTCCATTGTATTTTGGGAGAAATGTATAATTAATTATACGAGAAAAGAAAAAAAAAATCGAATTTTCACGAAATGCAACGGCGAAAACAATCGTAGCCAAGAGATTACGCGTGGGAATCCATTTAATTTTGCAAATAAATCGCGTATAGACGTTCTCGTTAACGGATACAACGCGATAATGCAATGCGAATTGTTATTAATTCAATCGTTGCCAATTCGGTATCGCTTGATTTATAAACCACCCCCTTTCCGCCCCTCGCGGAATCGATTATTTAATCAAAGCTGCTTTATAATTTCATCGAATAATACAACCGCGTTTCTACCGACCGCGATTTACGCCGCGAAAAAAATTCACGGCGTAGTGAATTGGTATTTCAACAATATGGCCTTGACTTGGAAATTAGGCTAAAAAGTAGGTGAAAAGAAAAAAAAAAAATAGTGAGGCTCGAAGGTTGACGTATCTCGACCCGAAAAACGAAATTTAGATCTAGATTAATTTTAAACAGAACGATATATCGTTATATCATCCAATGAAAATTTCAAGTGAGCTTGTAATTTCATGATCTATCGAAATTTTTATAAATCGTTGTATTTGTTCCTAGAATTTCTTCTCCAGAAAGGTATACCATTTGAATACCATTAATATTTCGTGTTTTAAAATAATAAAGATCAAACACGAATAATTTTCAAGTTACGATGTTTCAAGAGAATAATTGTTATAATTTTTCTGCTCTGATTTCTGTTAAAAATCATAAAAAGGATTTAAATTACTATCTAATTTTCAGATATAAAAATATTTTCCAATTTCAAATTCATTCATCTTCTCCAATTATTCGAAATAGATCTGAAATTCTTCTTAATCATTTCGTCACTTGTTCGCAATTTTTCTTAACAATTTATTCGAAAAGATTTATTTCGTATAAATACTTTTCAATAACAGCAATTCCAAATATCAAATGCACAAAGAACACGTCCCTCCTCATTCATATTCACCTCTAATTGTATTTGTCTCTCTAATCTGTATATCTGCACAAATACACCTATAGAGATAGAAGGATGAAATAATTTTACAGTATATAACCAGTAATCCAATGAACACGGCATAGCCACGCATTGCCACCACGGAACCAGATCTAAGAGGTTAACCGTGTCTCCCATAACCAGAAGAGACGTGACACGTTCGAGCAAATTCCCAATATCTCAGAAATGATACGAGGATCGTGTAAATTTTCAACGGTCAGACATTAACTTGGTGTTGCTTTATACGAAGCCTAATGCGAATTTGCGGCAAGCTCGATGCTACTTCCCCTTGATGCAATCCATTTTACTTAGAACAGGACGTAAGAGGGTCATGAGTTTCGAATCGATGACTTATCGATATATATATACAGGACATATGGATGTTTCTCTCTTTTTTTCGAGCTTGAAAAACTTGCCAAATATTGAAGAAATTACGATAATATCACAAGATTGAATTTTACAATGTGTAAAAGTGTAAAATTTTTCCTAGAAATTTCTAATTCTTCCTCGAATCAAATAATATTTATATATAAGTAAGTAAACAAGATATTGAAAGAATTGCAAAGAATTGAACCTTATTCGAGGTTTTATTGTATAATTTTAATATAATAATATTATAATAATAATAATATTATATATAATAATTATTATATATTTATTAATTACGATAATATCATACGATTGAATTTTACAATGTGTAAAAGTATAAAATTTTTCCTAGAAATTTCTAATTCTTTCTCACAAATAATATTTATATATAAGTAAATAAACAAGATATTGAAAAAATTGAACTTTATTCGAGGTTTTATTGTATAATTTTATTGTATTATATAATAATTATATATAATTATTATATAATGTTATAATAATAATAATATTATATATAATAATTATTATATATTTATTAATTACGATAGTATCACACGATTGAATTTTACAATGTGTAATAAGTGTAAAATTTTTCCTAGAAATTTCTAATTCTTCCTCACGAATCAAATAATATTTATACCTAAATAAAGAGATTGACTCTTGCAAAGAATTGAACCTTATTCCAGGTTTTATTTTATTAATCACGATAATATCACGACACGATTGAATTTTACAATGTGTAAAATTGTAAAATTTTTCCTAGAAAATTTTAATTCTTCCTCGAATCAAATAATATTTATATAAGTAAACAAGAGATTAAAAGAATTGCAAAGAATTAAACCTTATTTTTTTTTTTAATATGTAAAATTTTTTCTAGAAATTTCTAATTCTTCCTCACAAATTAAATAATATTTATATATAAGTAAATAAGAGATTGAAAGAATTGCAAAGAATTGAACGAATTATTCGAGGTTTTATCTTATTAATCACGATAATATCACAATTGAATTTTACAATATGTAAAATTTTTCCTAGCATTTCTAATTCTTTCTCACAAAATCAAATAATATTTATACGAATAAACAAAAAATTGACAATAAATACGTCGCAAAGAATCGAACCTTGTCCTCGGTTTTTCAATCCTCGCTTAGCACACGCGTGTGTACACGAAAAATGGAAAGAACGGAATCTATCCCGCGAGCACAATGCGGGTTACATTAAGCGCATTGACGTGAAAACCTGTAAAAAACCTCCGCGAAACGGAAACGCGCAAGAAAAAGGTTGAACCCTTTCCCTTCGCCCTCGTCCTTCAGCTTTCGAAAAGAGGGGAGGGAGCAGACAGGGGACAAAAATTTGAAAAAAAAAAAAAAAGAAAGAAAGAAAAAAAAAAATTCCACGATTCCGCGGTTTGGCGGATTTTCGGATGACGGAGCAAGAGGAGGGGGGAGGAAGGGGGTGAAGAGCTCTCGCGATTTTCATAATTAACCTATTTCAACGAGCCGCGCGCCCCGTCGACCGGAAACAGAGAGTATGGGAGCGGCGGAGAAAAGGGAGAAGTTGTGTGCAAAACGGGGAATTTGTGCGCAGACGTATTTTATAGAATACACCGGGTATAAGAGGGAGAGTGGATGGATAGGCATGGAGGACAACGGGCTCGCTGGATCCCCGACTATTCTCTCCAACGATCTCCCGTCGACTCGTTCCGCTTACGAGAGTGGCACAATCGTGATCGTACGAGTTTTACCACTACTTCGGCAACCGGCCACCAGAGGGCAACCGAGTCGCCTTCTCTCTCTCTCTCTCTTCCTCTCTGTATTCCGTATACGTGAAAGAAAGAAAGAACGTCAACATATTTTTGGACGCGAATAATTTCAGATTTCTTTTTTTTACGGTTCGATTAAAAAACGTTCCTTCTACTGTGAATGAGAGAAGGAAACGAGGAAGGTCTGTTAAAATAGTGACGACGGAGAGAATAAGGTTAAAGGGAAGGGAAAAAGGGAAATTTGAAATATTTTGATAATCCTTTCTTTGAAGAGTAAAAATGGGATTCGATAGGAATGTGAATCTTTGTATAGATAAATAGATTTTACGTGTAATTGTGATGTATTCCTTTCGATGAATATTTAGTGTTCGATAGTGTATTATTACGTATTCGTTCCTTACGCACATTTGAAATCGAACGGGTTCATTTGCATGCGGATCATCAATAGTCTATTAAAATCAATATTCGAACGCCGTCAAGTACCGTTTCGCACATCTGTCAACTTTGCGATACGCCGTGTGCGTGACCAAAAATGTGTCACGTGTTCGTTAATCAATAATACACCTACTTCTTCGAAAGAACAGATTTGTTTAAATAAATATTGTTCTTCTGATTTCCTGCGATTATGAAAATTGTTTATTGAGAATAATATTAAAAATTATCTGCCAATCAACGCATAACCCAAATAATCGAAAAAAGTCGATAAATCCATTCCATTTCTTCAATAAGAATCCAACGAGATAAACGCGATTTCATACTTCAACTCGTTTAATTGATACGTAGCAACAAATTTAGATAGAAATCTCGCTAAATAACATTCCGCAATTCCACGTGTCCTGTCCCTCTCTCTCTTTCTCTCTCAAAAAAACAAAAAAAGAGAGAAAGAAAAAAAGAATACACGGATTAAACGTAAAAAACAACGCACAGAGGAAGAAAAAAATCGCGCATTTCCCATCAACAGAGTTAACAAGCCATATCGATACGCGTCGAAAACCAACAGTTGGACTAAAACTAAAACGCGTTCCGTGTAATTGTTTCGCTATCAAGAACGCCGTTGCACGCCGTTCAGAGACCTTTGTACTCATCATCGACAACGCCCGGCCATTGGAACGCGATCGTTGATTCCGGAATCGTTTGCTTTTTTTCTCTCCCCCTCCTCTCTCTCTCTCTCTCTATCCAAAAAAAAATCGTATCGCATCGACTCGATCCCCGAATCGCGCGGGACGAACGCATCTACGCGAGCATCAAACTGCATCAAGCAGATTGCTTTATCGATCTCTGGCATATGCGTCGAAACAGATTCGTGCGGTGCGTCTAGTTTCATAGCGCGCTTGAATCGTTTACTTTCGTAGTTTCCTCCTCCTCTTTTTTTTGTCAACCCAATCGTTGTCAAAAATTCGTATCTCGTCTCTCCTCTTGTGGGATCCAACGATTTTCGCTTTGGACAAATCTCGGAGGGGGGATGAAAAATAAGGAAAAACGATTGATTTCGTAGCGCTATAAAAACTTTAACTAAAATTCTTGTTCGATTAATTTTGGAAGAAAGAGTGACGTGTTCCTCTCTGAGACGCGTTGCACGCTTGTTTACGCGATAATTGGCGGCGATCATCGAGACTGCCTAGTGACAATTATCGAATACATCGGACGGGGGAGGTGCGAGCAACTGTCTGCTGGTAGCTGGCTATCAGTCGACAGGATACTCCCGTAATCACACGTACCATTAAGTTGGACTGTAGATGGATCAGTTCTAATCCCGCGCGCGGCCCGGAATTTGTATCGTGGAGCATGGAAACACGTTTGGCTAGACTTGCGTGCGGAGCCACGCGGCTAACCGATCTTATTAAACCGTTTGCGTGGGCCTGGCGCACGCATAAAGCTACGGTATTAATCTGCCGGTAAACCGAAGGAGTAGAGTGGATGGATTTGGCCGAACAGTGTGTTAATTTAACGGTAAACGGGGATGATTTTCGACTTGCATTGTGATGTTAATCTTAATCTTTGTATTGAATTCTTTGTTTCGATTTCTCACCGCCAGATGTCATCATTGATCCTTCCTTAAATAATCTATATTAAGAATCTTAATAATATTCTAATGTTAAAGATTATCTTAACATTTCATTAATACAATAAAACTTCCAAATTTTAGGACCAATTTCTTATCAATATTCTTTAAATTAAAAATTAACTTATTTTCGTGAAATAAAACAAATTTCCAAAAACAAAAAAAAAGAAAGGAATGATAATATTCGTTCTGAATTGAATTGAATCTAATTACTCGACTACCTTGTTCCAAAACTTTCTCTCACAATCTTCAAAGAAACAACGGGACGGCAGGTTTCCTAAGGAAACGAAGGAGATCCATCAAAAGGGTAATAACGACAGCGAGCTCGTAGCTCACGTTCGAAATCTTCAATTGCAATGCACCGCGTACCTGGTTAATTCGTTCGCTGACACGGGCCACTGCCTTCCTCCAGGAGAGGGGCCTGCATCTATCATCGGTAGATTCGACTCGGAGAGATGTAATGACGGATCGCGGTTCCCCGTATAATTCTCCCTGCCTCTGTCGTACGTATGATATATATCCCTCTCTCTTTCTCTCTCTCTCTCTCTCTGCCTTTCCGGGAGAGGAATCCGGATGTAGGATTACGGAGCGGTCGCTTTGTGAAAGCCACCACGGCTGCCATGCCACGGTCGCAGATCCATGACCATTGCAATGTGTCCCGGTGCCAATCTTCCTGCATTAATATCATTCGGTGGCCATCATTCAATTACGGCGGCGTGGCGATTTCGCTGTTCGGCACCATGTTATTCGGCCCGGGGACTGTATTCGTTTGCTTCAATTCGATTCAATCCGGATATTATCGGACACGGTGCACACCCGCCCCGACTTATCGATTCGTCGCGATGGATCTGCATTTTACGAGACGTCCACTCTCCTCCATGTATATAAGTTGATTCAGTTCTGACGAAGAGAGGAAGAGTGGGTTAAGGTGGATTAATTTTGGATTGATAAAAATTTTTATCGAAATTGGGTCACACTTTTTTCTTTTATACTTTTGGATTGGAAGAAGAGAAGTGTGTGTGTTAATTTGGAGTGCGTAAGATCGATGATTGGAATTTTTAATTTTGTAAGTGATGTTGGTGTTGCAATGAAATATGAATTATTATAAATTATATATGTGCAAGTCTCTGATCTCTTCTTTTTTTTTTTAACAGAGTATCACTCTGAAAGTTTTGAGTTTTTAATGCTGCATTATTTTATTGTAAAAAATGTATTTGCAAAAGAAATTTTTTTATAAAAAGAAAAAGAAAGAAATGAAACTTTGAATGTGGATGTCATCTTCTTCGAAGAAGATTTTCCATTGAAGAAAAAATCATTCTACATGTATAGTACAATTCTTTATGCTTTATATACAAATTTTTATTAAAACTTAGGATTGAATGATAGTGAATCGTTCAACATGTTAATTATTTTTATTACTTTCTCGTTTTCCCTAATTATAAATTAATTTTCCCAAATATAGATAGAAGTTATTTTCACCTATATTTTATCCTAAATATTTTATATATAACGAATATATTGCATTTAATGTGTATCATCGAATTAATTGAACATTATTTCAATCGTATGATATAAAATAAAATAAAAACTTTCCATTTATAATAACAAAGATTATAGTCGAATAATTAAAACATTCACGTGTTTTTCAATTCGACATTCACAGAGATATTCTTTCTTCGATCTCTTTTAAAAAAAATATATATCGATATATATATATCTCTTCACGATATTTTACGATCCTACAACGAATTCTTCCGTTTCGTCGTTAGTTTTAAAGAAAGGACGGGACGAAAAATAGAAAGATAAAGAAAAAAAGAAAAGATATGAAAAGATGGAAATTGTTTCGAGTTTCCTTAAAGAAAACGTTCCAATTGTCGCTCCACTCTTTCCGGTCTCGTTCGAGCGAGCGAAAACAAAGCGACGGGGTCTCGAGATGTTTCGAAATTAATTGTCCCCATAGCGAGGAATTATTTAACGAATCGATCCGAGTTTTCCTCCACGGCGAAACGAGGAAACAATCCTCGAAATTCCTCGGATTCAAATTACAGCCGAATGGACGCGGTTCGTGCATAATGTAAAAAAGACAACAAGAAGAGGAGGAGGCAACGTTCGAGAAGCGACGAACGGAAAAGTTTCATGGAAAAAAAATCCGTGCGCCAGTTTTCGCTTTTGTCTTTTTTTTTTTCCCCTCTCTTCTTACTAAAAGTTTATGTCCGTGCGAGGAAATTTCATGGAATATTTATTCTCAAAAATGCGCGATGATGCATTAAACATTACGAAATTTGAAAACAATTTTTTCAAATATAATAATTTTTTTTTTATTTTATATAATTTATATATTTATTTCGAGCTTATAAATATTACTATATATAATTATTATTATAAATATAATTATTATTATTATAATTATTATTATAAATATTATGTTATTAGAAAGATGTTAATAAAAAAAAAGATCGAAAATCAAAGTTCAGATTTTTTTCAATGTAATAAAATTAATACTTGTAAATGTATATATGAATTTATATGAAAAGATTGATTATTAATTCCATTCTTTTATCTCTTTCTATTTGAAAAAAAGATCAAATTAGTATATCGCGTGGAATAAAGTTTTTAAATTTCTTTTGATCAGAATTTTTAAAGTATCTTAACGTGAAAATTACTATAAAATAAAGTAATATGAATAAAATAGGGAAATTCTGGTTATAGCACGAATTGAGAACAGAAAATATTTTATTGGGTAATATACGCTTCATCTCTATTCGCTTATATCGATATTTCATACTCTGGTAATATGAATACATTTGAATACATACGATGCAGTGTTGTATATGTCTGCTACATCAGAAAATATATAGCTATGCTATGCGAATTATGCATTTAAAGATTCGAAATGATGAAAATACTTGTATATAAATGTTATTTTTATTTTGTATTCGTATATTTGTATATGGGAAAAAAATCTAAATTATCTATCTCATTATAAATAATTTTGTTTTAGAAAAATTAAATATTATATATACACCTGTAATAAACTTTGTAAATTTTTAAGCAATAAAATTGATCAATTTAATTCTCTGTTGTTGTTTCATATTTAATATACTTCCTAAGAATTCAATAAATATTCAATTTTCTTCTTGAATAAAAATTTTTATATTTTATATTTTATATTAAATACATAGGCATAAAATTATTGGATTAAAACAATTCTTCAAATCCAATTGATTGATTTTGATAGGAGCTGGACTCTTTTTTATTTTTCTACCTAAAAAATTATTAAACTCAAAATTGAACAATATCGAAAATTTTATACTTTTAAAATAAACATTTTGAAAATTTCAAATACAAATCCAATATCACGCAGAATTATCGAAACGATCGAAATAAAAATTATATTAAACCTTCTAGTTTTTCCTTTCGAATAAAAATTGGCATTGGAGCAATAAACGAGAGTTACACAGTGTTATTGGAACGATATCTTTTATCTCGCTCTCGCAGAGTTTAAGAGAAACGAATCGCGTACGCGAGGTAAAACAGAATTGCTGTTTTATACTTAAGCATAAACCGTTCCGTTTTATTTCATTCCCATCGAGCATAAAGCTTCCAGATACGTTCTACGTGAGACGGTTACATCCGCTGCACCATGAAATTCGGCCGGAAGCGATATAAAACGCCACTCGTTTCCGTTTATTTCCCTACCGCAATGACCACTTCGCCTCGCTACTAAACGTGCTAATGATCTGATTAAAAATCGCTACGCTCAATCGTGGCATTAAATGTTGCTTTTATTCGCGAAATGGCCGATTCAGGAAATGAATATTTTATATACCAGTGCTTTGTGAATTTGATGATTTTTTGGCGCAAAGAACACGTTCTATAATCGATTAGAATCAGACCAGAGTCTAACGAAAACAAAAACTTAAGTGATATTCTTCTCGAATTTTTTGATCGTTTCAAGAAGAAATTATTCAAGAATGAAAAAATCGAAATTGCTCACAATGTGAAAAATAAGCTCGATAAGTTTATCAATTTTCATATCTCTTTCAAGAATCACATCGGTATATATATATGTTTCTTTTTGAAAACAAATCGATTGTTCGAAGGTGTCTCGCGCATCTCTATAACTATTCGCTTTATGTGGCCTGCTCGAATGGCGTTTCACGAGGCTCGATCCTTTCTTTGATGGTAACGCCAGGTGTTCACGAAATAATACAAAAGTGTGTACACCATGAATGAAATCGTTCAATTGTTTCCGATATTTTAACAATGCGCGTTATTGTCGAATTGAAATCAAACAGATCAACGATACTCGTGTATTTTCCTTTCAAACCTCCCCCTCCTGTACAAAGCTGACGCCGGGGGATCAATAACACTTCGTTCCACCGATGAATCCTTGTGAAAAGAGGGTTTTAAAAACACCTGCCATTATACGCTTCCGAATACAATTCAATGTTCCCGATCGAGGGCAACCGGCCCAATACGATAACCAATTTTTCCGGAAGCTTTAAACACGAGTAATAACGAAGGCTAATAACCAACCACGGCGTCCTTTTATTCTCTCGTTCGGAAGGAACTAGCATTTGGCGAGGGAAACTTGTCATATTCGTAATGGCCTCCTCCCAAACTCTCTGATATTTTGAAATTTAAGAAGAGATAAATCAATAAGAAAAGAAAAATATTGAAAAATGTATTAAAATTAATTTATAAAGAATTGTAATAATAAAATCACAAGATAATTTTAATTTTCTTGTACATTACGAAGAATAATTTTATTTTTGAACATTCGTTACGTTCGACAAGAAGAACAGAACTTCTTTACTTCTATCCTGTTCGTTGCATCCGGTAGACGAACAGTGGTGCGTGTATAGAAGTGATAATGGAAGAAGAAGAGAGAGAGAGAGAGATGAGAAGAGACAAACGAAAAAAAAAGGAAGAAAGGAAGGAAAAGAGAGAGAGTTAAGAGAGTCTGGAATTAAGAAGTGCATGGTATAGTTACGGCCTAGTCGGGTCAGCTTTCCGATTGACCGATTATAGTTTCGTGTCGATAACGTATCGGTCGATAATGGCTCCTCGACTTCTCGAATGGCAAAGCTTTTAAAAGTTCCGTGTAGACAAGTGCACTTTGTTGCGGCCCACGTTGCATTCAACCATTCGGATACTCTTCAAGATTCTCTCACGTACAGGGTGTCTCGTTTAACTTGGGTGTTACAGTCTATTTTAAATATCTATCATTATAAATTGATTTATTTTCTATTAAGCAGCGAGAAAGTGATTTCAACTTAATGGAAAATTAATTAATTAGATAATCTATAGATAATCTGCAATATAACATATTTTAAATATCTCATTTATTAATTTGCCAGATTTTTCGTGTCGAATAATTATCATTAAATGAAAATTGTTATATTATAACAATTAAGTAAGAATATTTCTACTTAATATTTTTAAAATATTAATACGAGATATTAATATGAAAAGATTATAAAATTATACAAAAGCATTATATTGATGATTTTGTTAATCGAAAATGTAACAAATTCTTACACTCCCGTATAACAAGAATTTCTGATCAATCTTAAAATACTTGACAAGTAAAATCGGAATCAATCCAAAATAAATTTAATCTCCTTTTTTTTTCTTCGTATACTTGCAAGAAATTTTCTGATTCCTCATTCAACGCGTGGATATCTTTCCAGATTTCCATGTTCGAACGAGAACGAAATGTCGTGACTTGATCGACGGCGCCGACACGAAATTTCGGTGATTTCGGACGGTGAATTGCATCCTTTGATACGAGTCTGACAATTCGTCGTGCGTGTTCCCCAATACATCAAACGTGGACTCTGTTCCGGCACGGTTTAAAATCACCTAATTTTCCAACCGGCCGCTACATTTCATCGGCCGCCTCTGTGCCGCCGCAAATAACGGTAATTCGGCTGGGTAAACGTCATTCACCGGCGTGCAGAAAATAATTATTCGGCCGGGCATCCATTCGACACCGGCGTATTAAATATGCATTTACCCTCCCTTCACCCGTCCCTTGATCTGCCCGGCTGGAATCCATCATCGTCGTCGATATTCCGCCCTTTCGAATAACGGATATCCCTAACGCGCCTAATCTATCAAGAAATCCATACAGGATGTTATTGTTATTGAAAATTAAACGCGCCTTCCTTTTATAGAGTTTCGTTTAAAAGGAATATTTATCGTTTCTATTATTTATCAATGTTTGGAGTAAAATTCGTAAATTCGATTGGATTATGGATGTGGATAATTGAAGATATATATATTTAGGATTAATTATTCTTGAATCATTTATTATGTTAGAGAAGACCAAGTTTTTATAATTTGGAGCTTATAATTGAATATATTGAATTTCTTTTTCATTTTTTATTGTTTAAAATATTGAATTAGTGTAATTTTGGATATATTAGTGTATATTTATATAATAATATAATATGTAATTATTTATATTATATAATAATAATAATAATATAATATATAATAATATAATATATATATTAGTGTATATAGTGTATATTTAGATATATATTTAGGTTGTTAAATTATATTCTTAAAAAAATTTTTAAGAATTTTTTATTGGAGAAGGAGGAATATTATTGTTTTCACAATAATTGTGAATTTGTCCCCTTCGCAATGAATATTGCAATCAATGTTCAGCGTTGTAACAGTTCGAATAATCATGATGCTTGGTTGTAAAATTGGCAGATCGAAATATAATCAATCGTGACAAAGCCATTAAACTTGACCGACTATCATTATTATTATTCGTCCATATTCCACGCCTGGACTCGAATACACTTCAAAGTGCTTGTATTACATTATTTGTATAATGTCAGCCAGGTTGGAAATTTCACTTGAAATTTCATCGATTATTTTGTCGCTTCGAATATAATTATTGTAAATCTGACTGGATGTTTGCTCGTTTTCGTTTCAATTATATATGTACATGTATATATATTTTTCAAAACTGTTGAAAAATCACTGTTATCACACCAACGATTGACAGATCAAGATATATTTGTGAAACAATTTTGGAGTGGAAACGAGCAACATGGAAAGCTTTCATCGATAAATCGAACGAGATACATTTTTCAGGAATATTAATTGAACTATAAACATTACTTGTGCGAATCAATAACGATATAATATTTTCTAATAACGTATATTTAAGAGATCATTCTAAAAACTACTTGTACTTCTCATACTTGAGAAAAACTTAAAATTTCATCGTTTGTTTTATTAAACAAATTTTTATAAAATACTTAAAACGTTAAAAATATGCACGATGTTCCAAATATAAGATATAACTGGATTGTAATTAATTGAAAAATATTGTATATTATTATCGAAATGAATTGAAAAAAGAAAAATTCAATAATGTTATAGTTTCCAATTCATCCTGTATATATATACATACAAATAATAACAATAAACAATCATTTTCAACCATCGATATTTTCTTATTGTATTACATATTAGTAATAAAATTATCATTTTATGATAATTAATTATTAGAACAAGAATGTTTGCAAACTCAGTAACAGACAAGCATATGTTTAACACGAATCATCGAAATAATGAAAAGTTTGAAAAGAAAAAGGACAGTAGATATTTTAGATTGTTTGAGAAAAAAAGAATATACTATTAAAGAAAAAATAAAGAAGATTTTTAATACACGATATTATCAAAGTCAAGGCACGAATGATTAGAAATCGATCCAATTTCCATGTATCATCTTGACTTTGAGTATACGATTTGGAATGTGAGTTATTCGAACATCGATTATCCAAACATCGAGCTCCTAATTCCTGATCGTCCACATTCCATAATGTGAAATTCTAGTACTCGAGATATAAGAACAATTACCAAGGGAATGACGGAACGATTATTATCACTAATATATGATCGAGTTGTCAACTTGCCCGAATAATCGGCATTCCATTTGTCCCCGTTTGAATAATAATTTTGATTGATAATTAATAAATAAGAAAGAAAGGTAAATTTGCAGTTTTGAATAACGGAACTTAAGTGAACAACCTGAAAAACTATATCGAAATGCATCGATCGATCGATAAAGCATTTCAACGAAGAGAAGAAATGAAAATTGAATGAAAAAATTGTATAAATAATATCGAGTTTTCAAACTATTCATTTTTTATTTCAGAATTTTATATCAGTATATAAAGTATCCAGGATATCCAGTTGTTCAAAAATTTCTCTTGTTTGATTGATCGACACAATTAAATCTGAATAAAAAAATTCAACTCATTTAAAGAAGAAATATTCCTTCGGAAATAAACATCTATCCATCGGTATGAAATTCCATTAAAATTGGAAAAAAATTCGAATCGTTATCACTCTAAAGATGTTAATTTCCGGCCAGTGAACGAAAGATCATTAGTATCGCGGAAACCTTGTCCTTTAAAACGTGTTTTTGTTTATCTCGATACGACTTCCGGTTCCCGAGATATCGTCGCGTAAGGAAAAAGGTAATTTTTACTTCTCCCCGTTCTTCGTTCGAATCTCTCGCCTCACCTCTTTGGACGACCATCTTGGAACCTAATTCTCATTTCCACGAAAAACGATGTAGATCATATCATCACCCATTCATAATTTCTACACAGAAACATCGATTCTTCCTTCATTTATCCCGCCATTGAATTTATCGATCGATGAAACAAAAAAAAAAAAAGTCACGTTTCCACCTCTCTTGAGTGAATTTTGATCGCGAAATTTTTTCGATTCTTCCCACGCTCTTCCCATAAAAATTCCAAGTTCCAAATGCAATTCAATGCTGCGACGATACGTATGCCGTTGTGATACAAAATACGTAGAGATATCACGTATATCGTATTGAAAGTATATTTTAAATAAAAATCCAAATTAGCGTAATAATTAATTTTTTCTAACAGAAAAATTAATTAAAATTTTCCAATATTGTCCACGTATCTCTGATTAACGATTCGTGTAACTGGAAAAAAAAGGGGAATAAGGGAAGTAAATATGATGATAAGTCTTAGAATCGCTGCTACTTTTGATCCTCCCTCCTTCCCTTTTTCTATTCGTCGCTACCGAAGAAGAATACACACACGTGGATCCGAAAGAAGGGAGCCTGAAATACGGGGATGCCTTCGAGATACATGCATTTATTCAACGCGGTTCGAGCAATCCCGCTTGGCAGGAAAAGTGTTACGAGAAATGGATGGGCCAATTTTCTATTTCGCAGCGCCTCGGGCCTCTACTGTATTCCTATATTATATATATATACATATACATATATATATATATATAAATATATAAATATACATATATATATATTTCGAAATATAGGTGGGTATTCATTGAAAAGTGCACGTCGGTGGGAAATTCGGCGAATCAAAAATCGAGGGATGGGGGATGGAAAACGAAACACGAGGTTGGATGGCGTTGGCTTTATCAGAAAGCTCTTGATTTAGATGAGGTGAAATATAAATTATCTCGTCTGCCCGCATCAACGTGCAACGGATCACCTCTGCACCTCCACGAATTTTTTTTCCACGAATTTTTGAGTTATTCTGTATGTAACTATGAGTGTGGGGAAACGTTTTAAAAAAATAATTCGGTTAAAAGTAGCATAGGAAAATTCGTAAAAACTTTATACATTTATTTTTCTTATTGATGAATCTAATCCTTTTTTTTTATTCTTTTGATAAATTTTTATAAATAGCTCTCTACCTTTTATCATCGACAATTTTTTATTTATAAGATAAGAGAGGAATTATAATTGAAATAGGAGAAAAGAATCATCACATTCGAACGTGTTGAAAAAATTTCGATCACCAACTGAGAGGAAAAAGAAGAAAAAAAAAAAAGATTCGAAGCCGATATTAGTCCACTGGATGGACTGGATATAAGTCGAGCGAATTTCCAAGGAGGTGACCGTTTAACTTACGACACGTAAACCTGGCTTGATAACGGAAGCGTTTACTAGCTGACCTGGTCATTGGAAGTCTACCAGGAACATTGCCAACAGGAGTAAATTGTTACTTTGTCGTCGATAAAATTGGTCCCACAGCGTGAACCTGATAAGGCGAGAATGGGCGCACTTACTAGATTGAGATGGTCTTATATCGATCTCGTTGATCTCGAAAGAAATATAACAAGAAATATTTCTTGCCGCGATACATTCTTTCAAATGTGAATTGAAATTAGACAGACGCTTTCGTTTTAATGAAACGAATTTATTGATTATCGAAACACTTCTACACAAACATTCTTGTAATCGAATTAAATTTGTATCCAAACGTGTTCAAACTTTGTCATTCCATGAATATTCTTAATCCATGAAGGATGCTCGTCTAAAAATCCGTCCAAACGATTCGATTGAAATCGTTAAAGTTATTAATTCGAAATAATTACTCGATTACCCTGTCTACATTTTAAAAAGTCAAATTTCGATACAATTTTTATGGATTGGCACCAATTATAAATTGTTGGATCGAATTGCTCGTTAATTTAACAGGATCCTCGATCTAGTATATACATATGGTACTTTCAATTAGCATTCCCGAAAATTAATTAACAATTTGCGGATGCTACGCTCCACTATTTGCAGCAATTTCCGAGCATATATTATAATACCGCCATCTGTCCAATAAACAGCTGCGCAAACCATTCGGTTTGAACTTCGGCTTTAATAGTTTCGGTATAAACGTCGTGCCACCGTCAAACTGGCTAGCTGCTCAACTTTATTTAACACCACGTCCCTCGATGACCGAGAGTTCCATTTTACGAGTAATTCAGCCGTGGCGCCGCTTAATCCATTCACGGTAAACCAACTTATTACCTTTCTCTCTCTCTCTCTTTTTTCCTGCATTAAATATCCCCTATTGTTATTAAATGTTGTTAAATCCTGGAAAAATCCCTCCTATTTTTACCATCGAAATCGAAATACGATTATTTATTTTACGAATCTGACGAATAATGCATAAATAATTCTTGTAATCGTTGCATTCAAGAGTCAGACAGACACACGATGGAATTGGCATTTACGTAAATTCGACGAGGAATGAATAGGGAATAGGGAGGAGAAGAGAATCATTTTTATGACGATACGAAAAATTTTCATTGAAAAATTGTGTAAAATATCATATTTTTGTGATAAAATTTACCTATAGAGTTTATTTTTTTGTGTGTAATTCTAACAGTTTGTTTTATTACAATATATCGCCATTTTCAATTCGTTCCATATTTCTTTCGAATTTTCAATCTGAAAAGAGTGTCTAAAATATGAAATATCATCCTTGACGATAATTCGATCGTAATGCTATATGACGTATAATATAAACAAATAAAGAAAAAAGGAGAGTGTTGGCAAGTTGGCACTCGACAATGGCGAGAGAAAGATACGAGAGGTTGAAGTTGGAAGTAGATGGTGCTAAATGAGAGTAATTATGAGACAAGTTTTAACTACCCTGTCGGTGGACAATGCGTTATCCTTCATTGTGTTCTCGCTATCTTTCTCTTTTAAATAAGCTCTTCGCAAGTGGCTTCTCGCTAAAAAGAAGTCCCAAGAATGCAAAAGAGAACAAAGGAAATGCATTTCCGTCGCTCATTTCTTCCTCTCTTCTTTTCCTTCCTATTTTTTTTTCCTTTCTCTTTTCTTTTCTTCTCTTTTTTTTCGTTTAAAGACTCCTAAACATTTGCCCGTTTCGTATCTGAAATATACACATTTGGGGAACAGCCTCGAATAACGCTTACGCTGAACGAGTTTCGTCAAACTTTCCAATTGTAAGTAATTTTCTTTCACGCAAACGTTATGGTAATCCCGTACCATGGAGTATTAAAGTTAAAGTTAAAACGAGTATCACGACTTTGAAATCGTTACAATTAACGGAGTTAATAAAGTGTCGTGCTACTGTCTTAAATTTTCGCATTGCATCATCAAATGTTTAATTCGTAAAGTCTGAATCATTAATTACTTATTTTTCTTTTTCTAAAAAAAAGAAACAGTATTCAAATTTAATACTTAATTTTCTTTTTAAATTATCCAATAACTTTGTACTTTTATTTTCTTTTTAATCCAACAAAAAACCCAATTTTAAGTTTGCTTACAATAACTACTTTTTTCATATTAATTACTATAACCTTCACTGTGAAAATTCTTTTAACCAAACATAACCTCACTTTCCGATAAAAGAGTATATTATATATTATATAAAGCACAAAAAAACACACTCACATACACAATTCTATTAATCAAAAAATCATTAACTTAACCTACATCAGAAACAAAAATTATTTTAACAAACTCCTCGTCCAATGAATCATATATAAATAATAACCACGCTCAACTATTCTTTTAACAATACATGCAAACAAGTTTATATTCTATAAAATTAGGCCCGGTATCATTCCCTTTCCGATATCCTCCCAAAAGAAATGACACAATTTTAAGTTTGCTTACAATAACTACTTTTTTAATATTAATTACTATAACCTTCACTGTGAAAATTCTTTTAACCAAACATAACCTCACTCTCCGATAAAGGAGCATATTAATTAAAGCACGATCCACTTACAAAAAAACACATACACAATTCTATTAATCAAAAAATCATTAACTTAACCTACATCAGAAAATCAGAAACAAAATAGTCAAAAATTAATTTAACAAACTCCTGGTCCAATGAATCATATAAATAATAACCACGCTCAATTATTCCTTCAACAATACATGCAAACAAGTTTATATTCTATAAAATTAGGCCCAGTCGGTATCATTCCCTCTCTTTCTCCTCCCAGAAGAAACGACATAATTTTAAGTTTGCTTATAATAATTACTTTTTTCATATTAGTTACTATAACCTCTGTGAAAATTCTTTTAACCAAACATAACCTCACTGTCTGATAAAAGAACATATTAATTAAAGCATGATCCACTTACAAAAAAACACATACACAATTCTATTAATCAAAAAGTCATTAACTTAAGCTACATCAGAAACAAAAATTATTTTAACAAACTCCCTGTCCAATGAATCATATATAAATAATAACCACGCTCAACTATTCCTTCGACAATACATGCAAACAAGTTTATATTCTATAAAATTAGGCCCAGTCGGTATCATTCCCTCTCTTTCTCCTCCCAGAAGAAGCGACACAAGAGTGAGGGAGAGCGAGAGAGTCGAAATAAAAGGATGGTAAATAGAACGGGATGGAGGGATGTCAATTTATCCTGGCTTTGTTTACGAGCAATGGCCCGAGACACGGCGCGAGAGGTATGACTCCGCGATTCAGAGGGAAGGAAAGGGGAAGGAAGGAAGGAAGGAAGGAAGGAAGGAAGGAGGGAGGGGAGGGGCGTTAATCCGGGCAAAAGACCAGTCGACGGCTTGGCATTCGTCTTTTTGAAGGGGGGTCTTGGCTTTAAGTTATATCGGTGTCCCGTTATCCAGGAGCACGACCTAACCCCGATGAGAGTATACATAAGAGGAGGGTGGCGAGCACCTCTTCTTCTCCTAGGGAAGTCGGTGATAAGGTGATGGCAAACGGAGGCAATGGCCTGCACAGGGGAAAGAGGTCGTCGCCGTTGTCGTCGTCATCATTCTTCTGTACCAAAGTTCGGTGGAGTATCAACTGGATGTTACGGACAACAGGGCGTATCGGATATTCCATTGAAAATAATTTAACGATCCTTTCCTGTTGGAATAGGTGGTTGAAACGTGGAGCTGAATAATTTATTTCTCGGGTGAAAGTAATGCGATGAAAATGATTAATTATCCCATTTGATTGAGAGTCGGCTAGGTGTTATTAATAGTGGTAAATATTTGGTTAGGTTAAGGTTGAGATTAGTTAGGTTAGGTTAGGTTAGTTAGGTGATCGTTTTTCTTCCTTGTTTGGTCGGGATTACGAAGGAGAGCTTTTGTTATGAATCTTTAATATATCCTTACTCGTATCGATTAACAGTGAGAAAGTATTAAATGTAATTAATCAAAAGCTATCGTTTATCAGATAAGGAAAGAAATATTTATAAATCTTTTACGCGAGAAAAATTAATTGTTATATACATAATTTCTGTACTTTAGTGTATTAAAAAAATTCGCAATCTGTTTAGAAAGAAAACGCGAAAATTATCGAAATTGTTAAATATGTATGGCGAAGAGAGAGTAAAAGTGACGAATAACATTCATCGAGTTAAAATTTATCCAAAACGACCTCGCATTGGTGCGAATAAACAATATAATATTTATTATCTCTTTACAACGGAGCAACAATAACTGGAACATCGTTTAAAATGAATAATTAACGGCTACGCCATTCCACATAATTACCATATAAATTTCCCCCTCAACGGGCTCAATTATCGCGCGATGCGCGAATCGTGCTCGTAAATATGAAAATTTATCCAGTTATTATAAAATCAAAGAGGGGAATATAGCAAAATATGTTATAGCGCATATACATATATAATTACATATTAAACAATGTTCGTCTGAATTAGCTAGTTAACAACGGCTATGACGATGATGATGAAAAAGTGATCGTTCGAAGGAATCGAATTAAATGCTCAACCTTGCTCACTCACACGTTGTTGATTTTTCCACGAGTGTCTATGCACACCGTTTATTTAATGTCCCCTGTCGAACGTGTAACGCGTACTCGGGCCGACGAGGAAGCGTGATCGTTATTCACGATGAATTGGAGAATTTCATCCTACGAGACGAGATCTTTGAAATTGAAATAACACGCGAAATTTCGCGAGAAATATTTCTTTATATCGATGCACAAATGTAAAAATGTTTATTTCGATTGAAATTGTCGTATCTTTAAATTGAGATGCAACTATTACGAGTTTCTCTTTGTTTCAATATAAATAAAATTAAGTTTATCGCATTTATTATGGAACACAATATTCGTTCAAACGCGATCTTTTTTGGCTTTAATTCACAAACGTGACATACGTTATCTAATTTTCCGGTGTATTCGCGCGTAATGGGGGGTTTTATTTCGTTAATCTCGGTTGTAATATTATTCTTCGACTCATTAATTATTCACGAATTTAGCGAAAAAATTTATTTCTCGTTCCTCTGAAATTCTCTGTCCAAATCATTATACTCGTATTATGACTCTTTGTTAAATCTAGATTGTTATTTGCAGGATTAAAAAAAATAAGAAGTTGAAAAAAGAATTTAAAACAACTCGGTGTCACACAATTTACAGTTTGATTTATATATAATTTCTCTCGTCGTTAAGCAAAACAAAAAGTTTACTTTAACCAAACGAAGGAATTTTCTCGCATCTTCCTCTCCCCTCGCAAAGGAACAAAACTTTCATGGCTTATTTAATAAATAAAAACTGACTCACTCTGAAAATCAGAAGTCTCGCAATGTAGTATCCTTTCAGAAAATTCCTCTTCAACTAAAATTTTCATAATTATCGCGGAAAAGTTTCAATTATATAATATCCTCCTCCCCTCCTCCTCTCATATACAAAGTTTACAATGTTCAATCTCGATTAAGTTTGAATTTTTTCGATAAGATGCTAAACTGAAATATATTTAAAAAGAAAGGAAAAAAAAAGGAAACTTTTCAGTAGGACGACGAGCAGGAAGCGGCAGTCACCCTCGTCACTTGGCAACCGGAAGTCGAGGCCGCGTAAAAAGTTGAAGCAGTTCGGGAGACTAACTGCGATATAAAATTTGCTAAAACGTTCTTCGCCGTCTTTTTTTCGTATCCGTATTAAACGGACAGCAGAGGCAAGATAAAAACGCGGGGCGGAAAACGTTGACGGCCGATCACATTGACGATGCCTGAAAAAAGCATTACAGGGGGATGTTGCACAAGTTTTCGAGTTTGACGTGAAAGAGCGTGAAATGATTCTACCAGGGAAAGGAAAGAAATGTTTGGAAAATTATTTGAAAAGATTTGAAAACATTTCGAAATATATACGATAACTTATCGAAGAAAGATTTTTTTGAAAATCGTACGAGGAATTTTCGCGTGGAAATGCGAAGTGCAAAATTGATGGAGAAAATTTCTGAATTTCCTACGTTGGAGTTACTTAGATTTACAATTAGAGAATGAATCTAAAATTATATTAATTTTTATTGGAGAAAGTTTGGAAAATTTTTAAATGAGATTAAAAGAAGATTTCCCTGATCAAAAAAGATTCTTTGATGAACGATGGGTATGAAATGCGAATCAAAAGTTTCTTTCCATTTTCCATCAAATTTCAATCTATGTACGAAATATTCCTCCGCAAAAGTGTTCCATTTTCACTTCGATTCGTCGTTGAAGAATAATTTCGATTCCTCGAACGATTCCTGTCGATTCGAATAATTTTTCCTAGCACGAAATCTTAAAAGAAAAAGAAAAGAAAGAAAGAAAGAAAGAAAGGAACGTCACACGAGAAAATCTGAAACGGTCAGTTTAGCTTTTTTTGATTTACATCACGCTCGCCATCGGCCGTGGATGTATGACCGACGTTCCCGGAATTCCGGTCTTTTCGTACCCTCCGCTTCTTGAATAAATGAAAAACTCATGAATAAGTACAGAAAGAGAGGAAGGCACACCCTCCAGCATCAGACAAATCTACAAATGTGACGTACCGAAGGATTCTGAGAAATCACATTTTATGATCGAGGAAGAACGTGAATCAGGTTCGATGATACGTATAAAGAAATTATGATAAAAAAATCTGGACAGATCTAACATTATTGAATTTTTTACGAATTAAAATATATATATGTAGATCTTGAATTCAAGAAGAGAAATCATGATTATCGAATGTGAGATTGATATTTTTTGTTGAAAATGTTGAATTATACTGATCTCTAATCTTTTCTTTTTTATCATAAATAAATTGAAATCAAAATAAAGAAAAAATCAAATTAAAACGATATATATTTTTGATACACTTTTCTTACTACTTTCAGAAAATTAATAATTGCTAATAAAAAAAAAAAGGAATACAATGGATGCAAAAGATATTTGCAACATTTATTATCCAAGCATATCATCTCCAATGCATCTAATTAAATATCACGTCAATATCACGTCATTATGTGATATATTTATTGGATACATAAAAAATGGAATCTAGAACGTGAAAGAGAGAGAGAGAGAGAGAAAGAAAAGCACGTTATAAGCGTATGTATGCGAATATAACTTTCTATAACCATTTTAATAGCCATGAAATAGGGGTACAGGAACCGAACAAAAGACGATCGCGCAAGAAATCAGAATGGATCTCGTTTCCAGGCGAAGAAGACAAGGAATAGGACTGTCTTCGTGGCAGCAACCTCGTCCACCTCGTCTCGTTCGTTGGGACAATCGTCTGAATCACGTCCGTGTCCGTGCACCAGATTTGTAAAGGAAGGTGCGAGCAGACTTGGCGTTAATTAACGTTGTATTTACTCGAGCGGAAGTAGGCCGATGCATCGTCATCTGGCCTGACTTTGCATACCCGGGATCCGTTCCACGACCTAAAATTACGTACGCGGGAAAAGAAAATTTCTCGATTTGAAAGCGGTATCGCATTTGATTGTAATCGCTCCTTCCAAAAAAAAATAAATAAATAAATAAAAGGATCAATACACGTTTGAATACAGATTGGCAAGAAGAAAGGGGGCAAGTTCGTTAAGAAGTTAATTCAATATCGAATTTTCGAAGTTTTCTTCTTCTTCTTCTTGAAATTATAATATTCTTTTATCTGGTGAATAATAGGAATGTAGAAATTTGGAATATTAATGATTAATAATCTGCGATAAATTTGATTAATGTATTATATTATTATTATTATTATTATTAAGTAAAGAAATAAACATTTTCGATACGGTATTTTTCATATTGTATATCACTAATGCGTTATAAATAAATTAATATCACAATCAGAAATAAGAGTTCAAATCATCATATTTCATCCAATAAGAATAAAATGTTATTTGTTAATTAAATAAAATGAAAAGTTGTGAATAAATGTGAATCTTCTAATTCACAGAATATTCGTGGCGTCCGCCAAGATTTAAAAAAATCTTAAAAATTATTATTATCTCATTTAATAAATCATCGAATGTGAACGAATATGAGATGAAATAAATAAAATTGGAAAAGTAAAGAGGTAAAAAAAAAATTTGCAAATCATCAAATTATCCTCCTGTTTTCCCTTCGTGCGAATACGAGATGTGAAAAAGGAAACGGATGGAAAGTTTTCCAATGAACTTTAACCTTGAGAAGGAGCGGACTACGTATCCAAAGAACCACTAAATCCTCGACGAGAAAGGGTTACCACGCCTTTCGTCCCTTTTTCCCGTCGACTTTAGATTTCTTTGCACTGATTCCACCACGGATTTACCATGGAATATTCATCTTGCCCCTCGGTTTCCACCCTCGCGCACGCCATCTCGATTCTACAGGCGGCTTATCCTCCGACTTCCCGCAGGATGGGACGTTTTAATGCGAATCGTCCTCGTCCTCGGCGGAGAAAATATTGCAGTCAACTTTTCTTCTCAAAGGCGATCGATTCGTTCTTCGATAAGACGAACTTTCTCGAATCTTTTCCTTTTTTTCCTTTTCTTTTCGTTTTGTTTCTTAATTAAGTTGATGATAACAACGATTGATATTCTTCCAATTCAGAATATCTAAGGGAAACGATCGTAAAAATGTTGCCAACAGTTTTCATTTTACTCGATGAGATTGTAATTGTACGAGAGAAAGTTGTTGTACTCGAGTCATATATGTTAAGAATATCCACTTGATAATGCAAAGATATGAAATATAGAAGATATTACGTTAAAGATGAAATAGATTTTCATTTCCATTTTTTTCTGTTCGTAATGAAATTTTAATTCATAAATAAAAAAATTATGAATCGTAATACAAGAAAAATTTTCTTCGTCAAAAAGATGATTAAATGAGCAAATTTACCAATCACCATGCCATAAAAATTAATTTAAATATATTCGATATATTATTTTGTACAACATCTTCGAGGAACAGACGAAAAATATGGACAGACAATTAAATAAAGAAAGGAATGGATCGCTTGATAAATAATTTCGTAACGTCACGAATGCATCACACACATTGCATCACAAAAGGCTTGAATTCATTAATCCATCCGATCCTATAATTAATCATATCGAATAAAACGTACGAAGAATGGAAAGACGGGGAAAAAATGATAGAAGAACATTTTCCATTTACCAATACAAACTGTCCAACATTTTCATCCGTCGCCGGGGGAATGTGTCGCTGTAAACGACAGGAGGTTGAAAACGCATCAACAAACATTTTTACATGGTGCACGGAGCAAGATGGAATGGCACTCATTGTTGAAACTTTTTTTTTTTTTTTTTTTTTTTCTTTTTTTTTGGCACGCTCGTCTGCGTTTGTTAACCGCGAAACGCGTATGCATTCGTGGCCACGAGAGTTTTTCGTGTATAATCTATTATTTCCAACAGAGGCATTCTTCTGGGTTGAAAAATAATATTCCGGGCGAAAAAGAAATGTCGTACGTTCTTTCTCTTTTCTTCTCCTCTATATTCGAGAATTACGAAATTAGCTTAGAATTTTTAAGTTTTAGCTCGAGATTTAAATCGATATGTTGTTCGATTATGAGAGAGATAGTTAAATTAAAATACGAGAAAGTGTATATATATATGTATATTTTTTGAATAAGAGAGATTATATTTTATTGTTCTTTGAAATAAAAGTTTATTTGTTTATTTTGTCAAAGAGCTACGTTTCTTTAGAACAATAAAATAATAGAATCGATTTTCTTAACGATCGATGTTTTAATTTTGATATTTGTAAAAGTATTATTATTTATTTATTATTTATATATGTTTCTTTCGTGTAATTTAAAGTTCAATATTTATTTTTCATTTCTAATTTGTAGACAAAGAATGGAAGGGACAATTTCTTAAAGATAATAATAAAAAATGAAAAGTCAAATATCGAAGCATTTCTAAATCATTAAATTTCCTTCAAAATGCTTTTCTCTATAATAAACAAACTCGATGAAACAAGATCAATTGTCAACTTCCCCTACTGTTTTCCTTCGTAATCATCCATCCAAGTAGCTCGTTCAATATACCAGATGTATAATTGAATCGTTCGATTTTCTGACCGTATGTCTTCCCCTATCTGTTCTCAAGCTGACGATTCAGCAACGTCGATCGGTTTCTAATTAAATATCAGGAGATATATACGGTGTAATCGGCTCATTTGCCACTGACAAATAGCATCGTCTAAACGGATTCCGCTCGTGCGATTCGCCGAATCGATAAGCATTGAGGGAGAGATAACGAGAGTCGTTTACGAGTCCACACCGATTAGCAGGATCGGTTCTGCCTTCGACAGAAAGCATCGTTTTCACCCATTCCAAGGAGCTGTATCGCAAGCTTCGAAGCTCCCTTTGTCTTCGCCATCAGATATTTAAGTAGATTTTCGACTCGAGCTCGATTTACAGAATTTACAGAACCTCCTCTCCATTTCGATATAAATATCTTTGTTAAAACCAAATTCGTATAGTTGGAAAAAAGAAAATTATTCTTTGATCCATAATTTTCTAGAAACTTGAGAAATTTAATTCTGAAGTATTTCTTAAATTATCTTTCAAATAGGCAAGAAATCAGGATCCAGGTAGAATAAGTAATTAAATTTCGAAAAAATTTTAAAAAGTAGAATCGATGTGTGGCTTTAGAAATGCAACAAAGATAATATCTTTTTACCTTCCTTGATATCATTTTAATCAATAACTCTTTACATTGGAAAACTCTTTTAAAACTCCACCATTCTTAAATATATCTTCCTACAAGGATCACCAACACTCGCAAGACTCCTTAAGACGTGTAATTTCTTCCCCTAGTTTGTTATTATTGCACCACCGACCCACCTCGTACACGTACCGCCTTGGCCAGCCACGTAGAGGCAATCTTATGTCACGTTCAGAACGTATTATTCCTCCGCCATGGACGGTTTAATGGTGTCCTTCGGTTGTGCATTCACGTCTCAGCTACGCATATACGTATATATATATGTATATATATATATATATATATATATATATATATATATATATATATATATCTAAGCAGGAATTGCGAGTACGTGAATTCATAGATGGAAATACAGAAGGTACGTGCCGCAACGCCAAACGGCACCTGTATGTACTTAGAGGCGGACATGGAGACCAACGTGGACCAACACAAATTCTCACGACATATACAGGGTGTTAATATATTCGGAGAATTCTAGGGGAATGAGCAGAAGTTAAAAATATTTATTTTATTGAATTCCAGCGTTAATTAAGTTTTCGTAAACTTTTCTTTAGTTTAGTTTGTTAATTAACGTATATATTTGTGATCAGAATCCATCTATTATTCCTTCTATCATCTTCATTTAACCATGAATCTCATTGCTAACTATTTTCCCTTCAAAAGTATATTCAAAGATATAATATTATTCTTCACGATTAGAAGAATTGTCAGAAAAATTTCTGCTACTTATTTCTCTAAAATTGGACACCGTGTACATGCACCTACCCTACCCTGGAAACTCGTTAGTGTATGGATAGATCGTTCCATAGACTTGCCAGCGTTACCATTTTGCGGGAGAGAAAGGCCAGGTTACACGTAGGGGGTGGCATAAGATAGGGTAATTGATTGCCGCTCGGTCCTACGTAGATTAATAATAGTCACTGTTATCATCCCGACCCGTGGAGGGTTTCACCCCTCACCGTGATACACGATACTCGGGCTGGCTGGTGACTCGAGACACGTTTAACCGTGACAAGCCTCGTTCTACAAGCCGCGATACGTTTCACGGGGCAAGATTTCAGACGCGTTTCTGTCAACGGGAAGTTTAACGCTATCCACTATGCGGTATTAGCTCCGACGAATGCAACTGGTGTCGGGGGGGGAGGGAGGATGATTATGCACGCTCGTGACACGTGACAAAAATCGAACGATCGCGAACCTCGTCGCTTTTCGTGATCCACTTTCCACTTCTTGTGTCTCGCAATTGTGTCGACACTTGATGATTTTAGTATAATAGAAAATTGTTCATAATTAAATTAAATTATTAAATTGAACCGACTTTATCAGCGTCATATTTTATTTGAATAATATTGAACGTGCAAAGTATAATGTAATTTTTAATCGTGAGATTATTTTGGATAAAAGGGATTATATTCGATCGTAATAATTGAGAAATTGACAGTTAAATAATTATTTAAAAGTAAAATAAATATTTTTTGAATAGCTATTGTTCAAATTGTTGTCGTTGATAAGTAATTTGTTAGGTAAAGTTTGTGTGTGAAATACAGGAATTAATTTTAATTAATTGAGAATTGAAAATGTAACGATGACTCAAGACACACAATTTCCATCAAGATCATCCACCTTCGGGCAAAATTAATAGTTGCAATTGCAGTTGGATTTACACCAGCAATTATGTGTATCTAGCATCACGTTAATAATAATCTACTGGCTACCTGGGGACCAAACACTAATCTGTGATCGTTAACTACAATTAAGTTTGACCTCGACTATTCTCGTTGCGCATCGTGATGACCAACAACCCTTCCCTTCGAAAATAAATTTCCCTCTCTAATGCGTTCTAATTCTCAAAGTTTCCCCTCCAATTCTATTTAAATTCATACGCTTAATGCAACACTTCTTTGCTCGAAGATCTTGTTTAATCTTTTAATTAAATTATTAAAAGAATAAGCCTGTTTAGACTGGAAGTATACGTTATTCGATTTTATACTCTTCTCTTAATCAAATTAAAGAACTTTTGAATTTCAAGTGATTTACAATGATTCGTTTAATTATATTAATTTTAACGATCGTTATTTGTGATCAAAACTTGAAAAAGAGAAGTGAAAGTAAATCACTTTTGATCAAATTTTGAAGCAAAATTTCCAGAAGGTAAAAAAATAGTGTGTCGTGAAATGTATAAAGTTCATCATTCAAGGGAGAAATTTCTTCGATCGAATTCGTGAGAATTTTCGTCGAAATCTCCGCAACTAATTCCCCGGTTACTCTTGGCAACGCGAGATATCGAAATCGTGCAATTTACCGTGCAAACTGCGGCATTTCCGCCGTCGTGCACACTTGCGCGCAAAGTTATTCTCACGTTTAATCATGCCCGCAATAATTATCCGCATCAACAATGCGAACGTTTTTTCGTAGCCGCCGCGCCGTTTATCGCGGGAGAAGTGGCATGCATTGAATAACTGTCCGCCATTGCTACACAAAACTCGGGAATAATACCATTCGGACTTGCAGCGCATCGATTTTCCAAAATGCTTCAACGATCGTCGAACAGTTTTCCATCTCTCTTTTTTCTAATACACGAAAAATTCTCTATCTCCTTCTAATTCTCTTGCTCGAAGTGAGATATAATTCCAAGAAATTTTCAAGATGATAAAAAGAACTTGACTTTATTTGAAATAATACAATCAAGATCATCAAAGATTATGATATTATATATTACAATTCCAACTTTCGATTTCAAATGATTCTGCTCAAAATAAAAAAGCCAATCTGTTTCACTCTTCTTTGAAAGAAATAATACACTGTTAAAGATCAACGGTATAAAGTACACGATTTCGTATTCGATCCTTTCAAAATAATGGGGCAAATTTTTCCAATCCACCCCCCCGAGATTACACGATTATCCTCCCTCCGTTATCCTCTTTTATTTCCCCTCCCCTCCCAACAATTCACCGTACGTAAGAAAGGAGAGGCGCGATAAACGAACTCGAGATTCGATGCGAAAATATAACCGTAAGATCGCGGGCGGCCGTTTGAACGAGCACGCGAACTTGTCTCGTTTAGAGGGTATCCCGTGGGGGCGGATTATTGTTGCATTCTTCAGCGACACGCTTCATTATTGATCCGGCAATACCCGTTCTACGTGTCGATCGGCTAGAAACGGCAGTTACGAGGTCAGTCACGTAGCTTCTTTCCTATCCCTTCCTCCTCACACACACACATATATATATAAACTCGATGCTGAACACCTCGAGTAGCTTCGTTCCTCTTATTTACTCTCTTGCACCGCGACTTCCTCTTGCGCGAGAGGGGAAGATGACGCGGATCGCGTTGATTGAAGAGGGAGGCGAGAAGAAAAAGGAGGGAGGGGAGAGGAGAAGAGGTCGGGCGCATGCCGTGACACGTATACCGGCGGCACCGCTCTCTCAGGAATGATTACATTATACCGTTGTCGATGTCATCAACGTGGACGAGGTTCCGGTCCACGGACGAGTGCACACAGGGATGAGTGGTGTGCGTGCGGCTGCATATCTGTGTCAAACACACGCGCGCACGCACGCGTGCGATTCCAAGGTGGCCTGGTATAATAAAGGGGAGGGGGGGTTGTTTCTTTGAGAAATTCAACAGCGGGATACGGTTATATCAAAGCGAGCCGTTCTTCAAACCGGCTGTAATTACCACCGGTCTCCTTGATTTACACAGTCGTAATTAACGCGAATTTTTCCTTCTTCCTCCTTTTTTAACGACGGCTCGTCTTAGATAAGTTCAGGTTATTGGACCATTCCATGTATCAGTCTTTTCTTCAGTCTTATCTTTCTTCTTCTTTTTTGATCAGATAACGAGAAATATTCTGTAATTTATGTAAGTATCATCTATTTTCTATAAACATCTCGAAGGATATCTATATCTTCGTTCTTTAATGAATAAATTTCATCATTCACGAAATGATTTTACATATTAATAATAGAAAAAGAAAGTTTCTATAAAGATTTCCATGATTTGTCATAAATTTGTGATCAGGAGAAAAAACGAGATTGTATTAATTATCGATTTGTGGAATACAAAATTAATTTTCGTCGCGAAATTTTCCGCTCGGGATAATCATGAAGTGTTTCATCCTGGAGAACGGATTCTGGATATCCGTTGTACACACGGAGCCCTGTGCATAACAGGGCGCGTCAAAACGGGGTCCTCCAGTTCGCCCTGGCCATCTACAATTCGTGCATCCAGCTACTTAATTAATCGTTCGCACGGCAAGGTAATTACTTTCATCCTCTCTGGTCAGATAGGTTGGAATAACCTGAGATTCGAACGACAGCCATCCTCGTAATTAGACGTCGTTTGGTGAACGCACGATGTTGAGGGGATATCCGGTTCTTTGACTCTCGTTAACGAGACATTTTATCAGAAAATTGCGAAATAAAACGAAACGTGGATATTTTTATTTCCTTTTTCCCGTGTTATTTTTCTACCTTTTCTGTCGCGTCATCTTCTATCCGATTATAGATTACACGATGAAAAAAGTAATCGAAAATTATATACACGATAATTGTTATCGTTGCGCATTGAGGGAATTTTGTTAAGAAAATTTGCAAATTTGAAATATTTTAATTCGATTATCGTCTAATTAATTAAAAATCCATAACAAATTGATTTAAAAAATATCTTTCCTGCAAGATTTAATGCTTCTTTCTCTTGAAAATTGGAAATATTTCAAAGTATTATCATTCTCGGCTTATACCATAAATTTTGAAGATACTTGAAACGATAGGGTGAATGGCAGGTGGCAGGCTTATCAAAGAAACTGTTTATTTCAAATTTACCCTTTGTCCCGATGACAAATGATCCCGGGGAATAACGACAAGAGATTAAAGGATTAATACGTAAGTCGATAGCCAGGCATATCTGTCGCATGTTTATAGAAGGGACTATAAGAACCCAGGACCCGGCGTCCTTATTAATGATCAGTACAGAACAACAACGATGGTGTCGGTGTGTGTGTGTGTGTGTGTGTGTGTACGATAGCGTAACGCGGTATGCCGTTGTTCCAGGATGCCCGAAAGTTTACCCTTCTCTCGCATTCCACGCTACATTAATTTTCTATAGCCGCTAATTATTACAGCCAAGCTCTCCCTCCCCCCTACCCTTTTGTTTTCTCGTAGCATTGTATTATCCTGTAGAAGACACCGCACCAACACGCATCGTTACGCGAAGAAATCAAGCGACAAGAGATTTTTGTTTGCGGATGTGAAAAGAGAAAGAGAAAAGAAATGATGAAACGAAAGAAATTGTATATTTATTGCGAGATGATCGATTTCGTAAATTATTTTCCAGAAATTTAATGATTAAATACATTCTTCAATAGGATAATTTTTCAAATTTAAAATTTAAAATAATAAATATAATGAATAGAAACTTTTAGTGTGATTTTAAAAGATAAGGAAAGATAAAGAACAACTATTAATTGATCAATGTGACAAGAGATTTTTGTTTGCGGATGTGGAAAGAGAAAGGGAAAAGAAATGAAACGAAAGAAATTGTATATTGTTGCGAGATGATCGATTTCGTAAAATATTTTCCAGAAATTTAATGATTGAATATATCCTTCAATAGGATAATTTTTCAAATTTAAAATTTAAAATGATAAATATAATGAATAGAAAATTTTAGTGTGATTTTAAAAGATAAGGAAAGATAAAGAACAACTATTAATTGATCAATGTGACAAGAAATTTTTGTTTGCGGATGTGGAAAAAGAAAGGGAAAAGAAATGATGAAATGAAAGAAATTGTATATTGTTGCGAGATGATCGATTTCGTAAAATATTTTCCAGGAATTTAATGATTGAATACATCCTTCAATAGGATAATTTTTCAAATTTAAAATTTAAAATAATAAATAGAAACTTTTAGTTTCTATTCATAGATTTTACGAAAGATAAAGAAGAACTAATTATTAATTGATCAATCTTTGAATCGATTTTGTTTTATTTAAAATTTTTATATGTATAGAAAGAATTGGAAAGATTAAAAATTTGTTCGTTTTTGGGAACAAAAACTAATAGAATCGCTTATGTGTATACATAAGATATCTGGAATAGACTGGAGGAGAGAATTTTCGCGGAGAGTCATCAAGTAATTTCTGCTTTAAAATCTCACATGCATTTCTAGGTAACTACCGGAGCTGCGTAATTAAATTTAATTATAATTCGCAGAGCTGCGACCTCGCGTCATCTGCATCGTTTCATCCCCCTCCTCCTCTCCTATTCTTTCCATCTCCTTACATACAATTAAGTGTTCGTAACGATCTTATACTTATCTCCCGAGAGATATTTGTTAACAAAGTTAACAAAAATCAATCTTGTCTAAAATAAACAATGTAAATTCTTCCAAGATAAACGTTTGAGCGTTTTTCTCATCGAGAGAGAGAAAGAGAGAGAGAAAGAGAGATTAAGGCAAGCCGAGTTGAGAAGACGGTTATGCAAACAATTATTTTAAATCTTGTTATTTATTGATTATGAAAATGAAAATATGTATTTTCCATTTTGATAATGAAAGAATAAATTCGTTTATTGTAATTTTATTGGAAATAAGTTGGAATTATTGACAACTAATGCATTGTGGGTAATTATTTATATAGAAACTAGATTAATTATTGTATTATTATAAAAAAAAATTTGAATAAGTTTCAATAAGTCAATTTGGATGGTAAATATTGCTTTAAGAGAATTTTATAGTTCAATAATTGTAAAAGTTAAAATCTATACAAATTAAACAGAATTAAGAATCAATGCATTAATTTCTAATATTTTTGATCATAAAAGAATAATGATCGGATTCTTTTTATTAAAAGTTTGAAGAAATAAAAATATATTAATTATTTCTTTTTTAACCTCTCTGATTTAATAATTTTCCGTAAAGAATTTGTTATTTTAATTTTCTCTTTTTTGAAACGAAACGATTTGGATGAATGACGTTTCGAAAATTATTTCCGCAAATATTTGAAACATTTCCAATCAAGAATGCAAATTTTTAATAAAGAAATTAAAAAGATTTTACGTATACACACGTATAGATGTAACCCTGCTTAAAGATTCTCGTGGAAATGAGAACGTCCCCAAAGATATAAAACGCCCTCTTGGAAAACTCGTGAAAGCATAAATAACTTGGCGAACTTTAATTCAACTTTCCTTTTTTGAATGTCGACGGGAAGTTTAACTTCTGACCAAAAACGAGGATAAATATTTCACCCTATTCGATCCGGTTGAACTATTAATTAAGTAGGTCACGAGAAGTAAAGTTTTCTTGTTGAAAATTTTATCTAAGAAAAAAAATTAATCGACGTTTCAATTATTTCACTCGTTAAACTCGTTTTCAGGATCGCGATCGATGAACGATCGATGAAATTGATTATATATTTTTAAATTGTTCATATATTTTTTCTTTTATTTTATGGCTTCAACGAATGGCCATCGGCCATCTTATCGATTGTTGATCCGTCAACAAATCAAACGGGGAACCGCGTGGAATAGAAAGAACGAAACAATGGAAGAGAGGGGAAATACAATTCTGTTTGACATTTAAAAGAATTTTATTACGCTTTTTCTTCTTCCTGCCTTCTGATGAATTCTCGCTCTGAGAAAATAAAAAGCGGCTAATTATTTAACGTTTCAATTTACCCGTGTGGTAAAAAAATTACGACTTGATCGACGTAATAGGGTGTATTAAAAATTCTTGGAACAATGAAAGTATTCCATGCGGAATAAAATTTTTGCTGGACTCGACGAAGATTGTACTCGCGAATATATATAACTTGCTCGTAAAAATTTGAGGTAACGAGGTCGAGTAAAAATTGAACAAGGGTGTAAAATTATAATTGTGCAAAAATTATGAGCTTATTTCTAAGTTGAATTAATTGATGACATCACGTATATCTGTATTTTATTCAACAAAATTAAGTTAGATTATGAATAATTTGAGAGAATATAATTTCTCTTGAATTCAAGAATTTAAAAGATTCTTGGAGAAATAATATAATCCACGTATATGAATGTATATTTTTCCCAAATATTATCTTTTCGAAGATAACTGTACACACGTTAACGCATTTCTATTTTATCGTACAAATTTCAAAAGAAATCTTTTTACTTCCATTAATGATTAAAAATATTAATTCAAGAAATATTTGTTTCAAACGTTATGATATAATAATCATATTTAATATTTAACAATGTTAATTAAGCAATTTTAAAAATCTCGTATAACACCTAAGTAAAGATGTAATATTCGTAGAAACTCTGTTTAAATATCTCTTCGTTCAAATATTTTCATAGATCACATATTATATCTCGAATATCGTCAAATAAATAACATTGAAACGGTATACAAGGATTAAAATTTTAATATTAAACGTTCAACAAATTCAAACGTTTCAAAATCCCTCTCCCGAATCGAAAATCGATCATTTGGATTTATCCACGTGATATACCACTTCGTTAATGTTCGTTCATCGAACGATACGCGTGCGTGCTCTTAGCTTTTGTAAATGGAGTAACGTTCCTCTCGAGGAAGAGTTTCAAGAAGATTGCTTAGCTCGGTCGGCTAAGGTAAGGAGTAGTCGTGAAAGTTCGACTACCAGACTTCGTACTTTGATACCGATTGCTCGGAATGTATTTTCTTAAGAACTTCCCTCGAACACACATTCCGAAATCTGTATCTTCGATAAAGTTCACTGTGTATTTCGTTCGAAAAGCTGTTTCGAAACACAACAGTAAGAATTATTTTCACCGAGTTCGAATCAACTTTGTCGATTATACAATTGTTCGTTAGAATTATCGTATTATGAATTAACCACCATTGTAAACAGTTTGAATATTTCAGTAGATACGTTGAGAGTTTATCGTTAATACTTAATTGCTAGTTACTACGTAATAGCATAGTTTATAATGTTATTAATATATTTATTTGTAATCGTTGGTATACTAGTTAATTCGTTGCCCTTCTAAAATAAAATTACCAATCCGTTTGAAAGGGGACTATGATGAAAAAAAAAGATGGAATGAAGATGTGAATAGTTTCTTAATGATGTTAAAATAAGCGAATAATGAATTGTTACATTTTATAATTTAAATTCATTATTCTTATGAATCAATTGATGCTGACAACAATGATTTCATTGATTGTCTAATAATTGGAACAAATCATAATACATCTTACAATGTGATTCCATATTTATTAAAGGAAATGTTAAAAATATTTAAATCAAAGTTTACTAATTATTGAATGTAAAGGTATTGAATTTAATAATTGCACTTTTCGTTACAATTAATATTTTCATTAATAATTAAATATTTTGATCGCTAATGTATATGAATTGAATAATAATTTTCAAATATACATATATATTATAATTAATGATTTATAATCAATATTGGATAATAATTGATTAAAGTTTGTAATTTAATACAAGCAATATAAAATTAATAATTAATAGGTAATAATTATTAGTATCACAAATTTTGATTGTTGATTAAAAATCCATAATTTATGAAAGTTTCTATATTATTAAAAGAATAAATAGTACTAGTAAATTGATACTATTATCTCAAAATTCAATATTAATTTCACGATAGAGAAAACTTTTATAATTAATCATTGATTAATTGAACGATTAAATATCTATTTTAATCATTAATTGCGATTAATAATGTCATACACCGATACAATAATATTTTAATCACCAATCATTTCCATATTTCAATTGTTACCATTAATTGCTGATGATTATCGTTAATTGTTAATTCTCACCATGAATATTATTCAACACATGTCTGTAAGAATAATTTACATATAAATTGTAAAAACACGTGATTTTACACATATCAAAAATGAGAAAATTTATTTAAATAATTTTATGCACAAAATAATTAAAATTCAGAAATAGGATGATTCCTAATTATTATATAACGATACGATAAAAACAAATAAAAATACATATTTTCAAATATTATTTAAACATAATTTATTAATATTCTTTTTTAAACTCTTATTCCCTTCTTATTTTCTTTCTTTCTCAATATTCTATGTAAAAACATAGAAAATGGAAAATAAGGGATGAAATTAAGAAATAAAACTATCTAATCTTACTCAATCTTACGTTCCAATTAAAAGAAGAAAGAATGTTATAGTAAAGTTAAATAAATTGTCAAATAAATTTAATGGTAGATTTATCAATCTCTTTTTCCAAATATTCGTCTCATCGTAAAAATTTTTATTCTCCCTTTCTCTTTCTCTTCGAATGATTCAATCGAAGAAACTTTTTTTATTTCTCGTCACTATCAATATTATTTCCATTCATTTTTCAATATACTGAAGCTTTAAATAAGAAATATATTATCCTGCTACCCTATTACAAATAAATATTCATTCTAAAACAAAAAGCATAAAACTTATTACATAACATTTAATCAATACATTCGAATATTCTTGACTCATCGTGGCTCGTATAAAACTTAAAAAAAAAAAAAAAAAAACTATACCATTACAAAAGTAATAACCTAATTCACGTATAATATATTAACTCGAGCACAATTAATTCAACATTAGGATAATCAACGGACAAAAGCACGAATTGATCGAAACATTGACAATCAATTGTTAATATAAATATGACACTCCCTCCCCTCTCTCTCTCTCTCTCTCTCTCTTCCTCCCCTTCAGTAATCAGATTATCATTTTATCGGTAATTTTAAGGGAATCACTGTTCCACATATTAATCCGATGTTAGATAAACGTTGCGTAGAACAAGCGCAGCTAGTTTTAATCAGATGATAAAGACTCGGAACGATAATTGCGTTATGTCGGCCGGTTGATTACATTCACTTTCACAGCCGAGCCAGGCCGGCGAATTCGCCTGGATATTAATTTTTGAACGCGCTAACGCCGCCCATTATCACCGATAATATCACGTTCGAATCATTCCCGTGCCAGGGGTGCCGTTACAGATAGATTTCGAGCAAGGAGAGGGGGAAGAGAGAGAAGAGAGAAGAGGAGGAGGAGGAAGAGGAGGGTGTAACGGCGTACATGCACCACCCGCGTACAACCGTTCAATGTTTAAAACCGGTCTATACTTTTCGTTTATATGCTAATAGGAGCCAAGCTCTTTCAGCAATTGGTACGGAGAATTCATTTTCGTGGGCTGATAAAGTACGATAACGTGGCGCGGTGGATGTACAGGGTGGTACGTTTAAACGGTTATCTTGAATACCTTTTTCAATTGGAGAGAATGGGAGGAAAATTGAAAGAGACTTTTTCATTCACTTTTTGATGGGTTTCTTTTTTTTGTTCTTTCTTAAAGAAAATTCTTGATATTTGTTTAAAAGCAAAAACTTGGTATTTTTTTATGCGAATATCTTTGCGAATGTGTTTTCTTTCTTTAGAAATTTTCGTGATCTCGTTTTTCTAAAATAGCGAGTATTTATTGTTAACATTTTATAAATATTTTGGGTATAAAATGGAAGAATTTCAATTTCAATGTTTTAATTTTTGAAATTGAAATCATGTAATAATAATGTGAAATAAAAATCGATCTTTTTGACTTTGAATGAAATAATTTCAAGAAGAAAAAAAATATGTACTATTATTATAATTGAAGGAGATGAGATTTAAATCTCATTTAATTTAAAAGAATCACATCCTTGTAATCAAAATTTTGTTTAAAGAATACCATTAAAATAAATTTATGAAATAAAGTTCCGCATCTTTTTTTTATTACTGTATCTTCTATAATTGCCAAAGAAATTCACCATGAAACACAACTTTGCAATTTGCCTAACTATTAACATTATCCCTTTTATATTTAAAAATAACTCATATTCACTCACATTATCTCCCTCAAAATTTTCACAAATATTCAAATCTTCGAAATTTCTAAATAAAAATAAAGATTATCTAACAATGGAATGTAAGAAATATTCATTATTAATTCATAACTGAAGAATTTTTACATATTCAATCGCGCAAAAATGACAAAATTTGAAAAATTTCCCCTGAAACGAATCACAAACGTGAGCAATGATTCAACGTCGAGAGATCTGATTTCTCGCCTCTTAATAAAACATCGCATAACGAATTAAATTGCAATTATCGCGGGGAAGAAATAGCGAATGCGGGGGCCGTATATATTCGGTTCCACGTGCACGGCCATAACTCTGGGCCGAAGATTTAAGTGTGTGTGTGTGTGTGGTACCCGTACGAAACCGAGAGAATACACGGTATAATGGATGCTGACGTTATTTCGAGGTCGGGTTGCGTGGTTGCCAAGGATGCCAGGAGACATTTCTCCCTAGGGAGTGATCAGAAATTATCATTCAATAATGTCGTGGGCCAGTTACCCTAGTCGCATCTTTGACGAAGCACTGGAAGTAGTGCTCACGAATAACGATATCGATAAACGTTGTGATATATGTCGATGTATAACAAGATGAATGATAATTGAAAAAAATCTTTTTTATATTCAATTTAATATTATTAGAAATGGATTATCTATGGATTAACAATTTTTCCCCCTATATTTAAAATGTAATTGAGATATGTCGATAAGGGGATGAAAGCAATTGAAATTTCTTTTTTTATTCGAAGATATTATATCGATAAGAATGACTGAAATAAATTACAAGACAGGTTTTACAATAAGTAGAATAATATTTTTATATCAATTTTTAACTTATTACAAGTAACATTTTTACGTTAATTAATAAATTGGATATTAGTTAATAATAACGTTTAAATTGCATTTAAAAATTAATATAAACAATATTATATCTAAAAAGTAATATGTCTGATAAAAGAAATATTTTGATAAAATATTCATGTATATTTAATTATATACTATTACTTATTTTCTTCATAAATTTTAAATATCACTGATTTATTTATCTTTTGGTCACTATTTTTGCGTTGATAATGAATTCTAATCTAACATCTTTATTCAATGAATACTAATGGAATTTGGTACTATCGTTAGAATTAGATTAATTAATATTAAATGCTTAATAATAATTTTGAATAAGAAAGAAATAGGAAATTTAATTATTTATACACAAAAATCTATCCAAAATGGATAGGTAAATGGATGTGTATATAATAGTTGTACGGTAACGATCGATTAAAAAAAAAGTGAAAAATGATTTATCGGAAATTCGACATGGATCGATCGCATCCCCCCGCGATGCGAACTCTTATTAGTAAGTTGATTACATGGAATCAAAGTCAACAGACACGCGGTAATAGTGTACGTATAACAAGCTCGTTGCGTAACTGATGAAATATGCACGAAAGGAATTTAATATCTGGAAAGCCACGATATCAAGTTATGATATCGGGTTTTGTGCAATAATTAACCGACGGTGCGGGAAATACGTTCTAAACTCGATACTTCGACGGATTTATATATAATGAAATTTTTCCAGATAAGAAATTTAAAAATTGGAAAATTTCTTTGTTCAATAATTTTAAGTAATTATTAATTTGTTGAATATTTATTATTAGTATGTTAATATTATGATAAAATTTATATTAAATTTTTGTATCATATTTAAAACTATAATAATTGGAATTATAAAAAAAAAAAGTCCAATTCTATTCATTTTTTAATTTATTTCTAATGAATAGGTTCATGATTAATAACACCTTTTTATTGCTTGAACTGTTTGTAACTTTGACTTTTTTTTTATTATATCTTATAATCAAATTATCTATGAAATCTTTTTAGGAAAATTATTCTTATACGTTTATAAAATTGTATACAACACAATTCGATTTTATTCTTATTTTTACAAACTTTTTTTCGTTCGATTGTTTTGCTTTAAACCATTAATCAATATAAATTATTATCTCTTATAAGAAAAATTTTCTTTTCTTTGTCTTTCACACGCGATAAATTTCACAAAATTCAAATTAAAATATCTGCCAGAGTAATAATTTTTCATCATAAATGGTTTAATAGACTTTCAGAGAACAACAATTTGTATCGATTAATGCATAACATTTAAAAAAAAAAAAAAAAAAAGAAAAACTCCTCATATCATCCATATATCTATATATTCATCCGAAATTGATATCGAATCATTTTTCTTTTTTTCAACGTCAATTTTCATGTATTTAAAATATTTTTTTTTTTTTGACGCAGCATTCTATATTCAGTAATTTATAAGTTATTCAAAATGTTCTCACGTTACACGATTCCTCCCATTACAGTATATCTCCACGACGATTCTCATCCTCCCCTCCCCGTCACCCCCATTATTCCCATTTAAACGGCGAAATTTAAAACGTTCATCGCAATTTTACACGATTTACCATTTTGTTTCGCGCGTCCGCCATTTTTCTGCCACGCGCCTGTATCAATTATCCCGTGACACTGATCACGCGTGATAAATTTTTATCCAACAGCAAACAGTTATGTAGCCCGCCCGAAAAATGTTCATTTTCCATTTTAATCGATCATCGTACAAAAGTGCGCCGATGAAATTTCCATCCCGTGTACAAAACCAAATAGATCGAAATTTCCCTCCTCAAGCCCCAAGGCTGAACCCGCCGCGACGATGGAGCATCGTCGAAGGGTACTCGATTAAGGATTTGCCATGTGGATGGCTCGAAAGGGTCGAATATTACTGCCGCCTATAAGCCGACTGCTTAATATATCTTACAAAGTCGAACTGCCGGTCCTTGCGCATATCATATATATATATATATATATATATATACGTATATACGTAGCCGTCGTATCGTAAAATGAGACATCGCGCTAGCTTTTATGCCGTCTGAATCGAGATTAGATTTACCCTTTTACCCTTCGTGGACGTTTTCAATGTAACTGGAAACCCGTGGTGGAACATTTGATCCGTGGATAACAGATCATCCATCCGGGGTATTCTGTCACGATGGTTGAAACGGTAACCGAAAGTATAGATATATATATATATATTTGCGCGTACAAAGAGTCGACGTTTCAAAGGAATTTTTTTTTTTTTAAATATTTCATTTTCAGGTTAATTAAAATGAATTTCACGGATTTGTCGTATATATATTTCGAAATATACGGAGACGTAATGTAAAATGCGATAGATATTGGGAACAACGAAGAAGAATTTCGATTAATAAAAAATTGGAATAGATGAAACGTATCCTTTTCCAATTTTAAAAATATATATATAACATCGATATTGATTCGGTTAAATCTTGGCAGCAAGATACGAACAGTTGGATCAGACGTATATACTTCGCTTCGAAATAGGTGTGAAATCGTGATTGCACTGACACAGTTTTTCGGTATGTTTGACCCGGCTTCGTATAATTTCCTTGTTATCGATCGAAAGAGTTGGAAATCACGCCGGTCATGCATTTATACATGGCCGGAAGTGGGAATATCCGAGGTGAAGTACGAACTTTCATACGGCCAGCTACGTAAAAGCTACTCTTCCACGGTTGAAAAGTAATTTATAACGCACTTTACTGTTTTTTCGCTTTAAAAGCATTTTTAATACACCTGGAGGGAGGGAGGGAGGGAGGGAGGAAGGAAGAGGGAATGGGTCGACGAGGAGACGGCCGTTCGGAACCGCGCCTCTCTCATTTCACGGAAATAAATTTCGTTCGTGGAATCGTTCTCCTCCAGGAGGGACGTACGTCGCTTTCATTATGATAAAACGAAACGTATATCCCTATTCCCTCCCCGCGAATTATTTTTGAACGTTTCCCGATTCCCTACGTGACTACGTGTTCCAGTTAACATCCGTCTGTTAATAATTGATCAAAAATTTTGTATGCAAAATGTACTACGAAGTACATTTTACGTGTACTACGAAGGCAAATGACAAGATATAAAATTTTTCTTTAAATAATTTTCCACCTCATTTTTGATACTAAATTGTAAAAAAAAATTATAAAAAAAATCATAGTTTTATTCAATACTGGAAATTTCATCGAATATTTCAAAATAGAAGCAACGTGTATATTAATGAAATTTACTTCTGTATTTCAGTAAAAAGAATAATAAAAAATACAAATTATAACGTAAAACTAATTATATCGTTCTCTCTTAAAATGTTAATGGAATGGAATCATCAGAGTTTATTCACGAATCGATTCTTCCTTTAAACGATTAATTTGTTTGAAGATTTAGTTTTTAAACAAAAGCTGTTCTATTATAGTCGATAAAAATGCACAAGTTTATCACATTACGTATAATCGTATCGTATTAATCCCTAGCACTCGAAACATTATTTATTTTTCTTAATTATCATAAATTTCTACCAAGTTCCCAAGCATTGCTTGCAAACAACGGGTTCGAGAAAGAACGCTTCACGATCACGGATATTCAGCTTCCTGACAAAACACGAAAACAGTTGTGAACGATTCGTCGAAAAGGAAAACTATCCACGGTCTTCCTTTGAAGAAGGCAACTAAAGCTTCACAATTCCACGAAATTACAAAGACTTGTAACTCGCGTGTCGTCCCGTAAACACAATTACCGTAAAATGAAATCAACGTTCCGTAAAGGCAAGGGACGTTGGAGCGAGTCGGCCTAAAGGTGGATGATACGGAGAAAGAGAGATGGAGAGAGAGAGAGAGAGAGAGAGAGAGAGGAGGAGGGGACCAGCCGTGGCACGGTAAGTGGCGCGATTATAATTTCCAAGGAAAGAGGAGAGACCGAGGACTTCCCTTCTCTCTGCAGTCTGTTCTTCTCTCCGACTCCTTTCCAACCCCTCGCCCTTCTTCGCCCACCCTCCATACAGACTCGTGCCACTCTCCTCACGGATGCCGACTTTGCAACTGGCTCAGAGGCGCGAGCATCCACAGGAAGTCATTAAAATATTCATTGTGACTCCTGACTGAAAATTTCTGGACCAAATAAACATTCGGATTTGTCGTGTTCTCTTCTCTTCTTTCTTTCTCTTTCTCTCTTTCTCTTTCTCTTTTCATCGTCAAATCGTCTCGCGTTCGCCGATGTTCTCACGCTTGTCGCCGCCATTTATTACATTCCCTGAATCGTACCTTTAACGACGTTGATATATACACAGATGTGGAGGCAGCGATGTTTCTTTTGTTTTAATCTTTTTTTTTTCTTTTTAGTTTCGTTTACTCATTCATTTATTTCTGAAGTTATGCGAGTTATTAATGGATCGTTTAATTTTATTTTGGAATTAGTTCGATCGGAGAAAGTGTTACGAGAGCTTATTACGAAAATCTATCGATGAGGGATAAGCGAGGAGTAATTGGAGAACAAATTTTATTCTGATTTTAGATTTTTCTTTCCTTTCAAGTAAAATGGGAAACGTAAGTCTGAATAAATTAATTGATAGATAATAAATTAACAAATAATTGAAAAAATTATGAATTTTGTAATTTTGTAATAATAATTATATAGTCATTTGATGGATAAAATCGTATATTTATATAATTTCGTGTAAAAATTGTTTAGAAATATAAAAATATTTCTTTTGTACCAAACAATGTATATAAAATGATATATTATATGAAATATAATATATCCCAGATCTATCTTCATCTAAAGAATTTTGCCAATTGTACATTCTATAAAATAATTCCTAAAAAAATAAAATTAGAAATTGTCGTTTAACGAAAACATCTTTGAACGTCTCAACTAAAAATATAAAATATTAAGAAACACGATAATATTATTTCCTCCGGTTCACTATAAAGCAAGAAAATATACGTAAATATTCGTGCTATCTTTTGATATAAAGAGTACATACGTACTAAACATACGTTGATATAACATTTTTACATACTGGTTCATTAAACCAGTAAACTCTACTACAAAGTTAATTCCAGTTTCATTGTGTTTTGTAAAGTAACATATACAAATTAATTAAAACATTATACGCGAAGAAGTTGGACAAAACTATAATGAAATTAAATGAAATTAAACATTCAATGATACCGAGATATCGTGTATTCATAAAGGAAAGCAAAACTTTAAACTAGAAATATTATTCAACATTATTTGTAACATACCTTTTCATTTCTCTTTCTCTTTTTATTTTCATTTCTAATCACACAATTCATCGACGAAGTTTACTTGAAACACACTCTATATACAAAGTTTCGACAAATTTATAAAACTTCTTTAAAGAGTTGATTCTAAATTATCAAAATAAACACAAAGATTGATCGATCCTTATTTATTATAAGTTATTAAACAGCTCAATAATCATTTCATAAATGTTTACATACAAAATCGCATGATCGAATTCACGCAAGAGAAAGTTAGCTCGTAATTCGGATTCGACATTGTTGAATCCTCTTCGTTTCTGAAGAGCTGAGAAAAGCCCGCACGATTATTCGGCTGATTCCGAAAGTTTTGAGCGGCGATACGTTTCCATGGGACGGGATATGTTGTCGAACACGTTGTTCCGCGAAACATTTCGAGGGGGTGGCCAGAGAGGGGAGAGCGAAGGAGGGAGGGAGCGGGCAATATAATTTGTCGAGAACCGGCGCCCGCTTTCCTTTTTCTCTCCCTTTCCAATACTTTTGCGCCACGTCCCTCTTCCTTCCACGATTTTTCCATGCACCTTCGCGTGCCAAACCGAAACTTTGCCACGTTTTAGCGCGATACAAAACAATTCCACGAACCTATCCAGCTCCATCCTTACTTCCACCTCCGCGATTTTACTGCCCCTCGATACAGGCTTGTTCAGAAACAGTTCTTGGCTCGATGCACCATCCCCTCCCTCCCTCATATAACGTCGGCCTACTTCCCGAGATTCATAAGGCAAACTAAACGTATGAATTCGCATTACTTGGAACAACGGGTTGGATAATCGAAGTCGAGAACTTTTCTGGCATTGCCGAATATGATAAATAGTTGAAGTATACGCTCGATTGCGCTCGCTAATCGATCGATTTTATATATTAGAGCAATTGTTTAGACGTGAAAGAGGAGGAAGAAGGAAAAAAAAGATTTTTTCGTGAAGAATTAGAATCGAGTTATTTGGAGATCAGATTATTTAAATGACACTTTTGAAATGGATAGATTTGAATATATAATATTGATATGTGATTTGCCAAATTTTATGTTTATTTTGAATAACTCTATAATCAATCCTTTAAAGATGAACACATTAATGTGTAAATAATTTAAAATAATTTGTTACTAGTTCTTTCAACATATTGTAAAAATAAAATTTTAAGGAATAAAAAAACTAGCTAATGAAATTAAATCATGATTAATTGAAAAAGAATGAATTTTCTAATTACCATTTGGCGATTGGAAGATCAAACGCGTAGACGAAAAAAGTATCTTTGATCTAGAATCGGTTCAAGATCGGTTTCGTTCCTCGGTTTCCTTCGCATAAAACTTATAAACATCAGCTCTCAAAGTATTCGATTCTCTTAGTTTGAGTCTGCGTTTCGAATAGCAATGCAATAAGAACGATTAAACGATTCGTCAGATCCTAGAAAGAAGCCAAGCTTCGATCTAGCGTTAAATGGAAGATCAGAGGCAAGTTCGACAATTCAAACGCACGAGTTGATCTCTAAATACCAGATAAAGTATTCCTTTCGAAATCAATCAAAGATTGATTTTTTCCTATTTAATTACCTTCCGTTTTCGAATGAAACAATTCAAGTAATTAACAATTGGCATTCTTGAATTGTACAAAAGAATTTAATTAGACTCTTAAGTAATATAATAAATCATTCTATCTAAATTTGATGGAATTTCATAGAGAAATAAAAACTAAAAATTTAAAGACAATTAAAGAGGTAAAGTTAATACTGTGGATTATATTTATTCATTTATTTTAGTTGGACGATAATTAAATTACATTTTTAAACAATGCAATCTCATTATAGTTATTTTCCTAAAAACGCGCTCTAGCCAAATCCCATTTTATTTATAGTTGATCTTAAAGTAAGATCTTAAAAGACTAGTATTTTTTTTTATTCAATTTTGTTATTCTCATTTCCAGAAACTACATCAAATTATATTTTAATATACTTGACTTTCTTTTACATTATCAATGATAATACCAACATAAGTGCATACATTTCCAAGGATTTCGTTCGCGAATATGATACAAAATCAAATTTAAATATCGAAAAATTAATTGGAAATCGACCTCTTAATGAAAATTGCCAAAAGCGTGTTACACAGTATTATCACGCGATATTAAAATTCACGCGAAAAGAAGTAAAGCATAAAGCTTGGACGGTCTCTCTAAAGCATTCTGGTCTCAGTGGCGTGTCACAAGCCATCCCGACATTTCCAACGATTCGCAACGTTCCGTGTGCACCGAAAATGATTAAACGCCACCACGAGTCCCGGCGATGCCGCACTAATCCGGCGTTAAAGGCAAAACCAGAGTCAACCGTGGGACTGTAACTTGCGAGTTATCCTCCTATTACACGCGTGAAACATGAAACGTACAACGCGAAACGGAGGAGGAGGGGGGGAGAACGCCATGCATTTATGTAACCGCTCACGCAAAATCGTCTCCCTATAATTATCGCTTTATTTTCTCTAACCCCTTCTTGCGCGACGTTCTAACGTTCCTTTTAACCTGCCGACCTTACATTGAATAATCCACATTCGGGGAAGGAAACAAGGAAAGGAGAAGAGGGTTACCAACGGCAACGTGGCTCGTGCAAATTCCCCAATTTTCCCTTCCAATATTGTAACGTTAATATCGGATTATCCTTATTAGTGTGTAGCAAGTAATTTGAAAGTTCGATGATCGCAATTGAGCAAAGAATGATTCGAGGATATAAAGTTTCGTGTAATTGTAATAATTTTCGATATCTGGAAATCGTAAAGATGTTTTTCTTTTTTTCCTCCCCTTCCTTATTATGATAATGCAAAATGTTTCGTGGAAATTGTGAAATTATACTTTTTAATTATATCATAAGGTTCGTTGTATTAGGTTACATTCTTATTATTAAAAAAAAATTGCAAAGAATCGTTTATTACAAGATTTCGAAATCGTAAAGGGGGGATAAGATAGATAAATCGAAGAGATAATTTTATATTCCACGATCTATAATAAAGATAACAACGTGTACATTCGTGTTTTAACAAAGAAAAGTCATATTTTAATATACGAATTTTTAAATGTGGATATTATTTACTATCCAATTCCACGAATAACTATAATTATATTCTACCATTTTCAACAACTATTGCCTATTAAAAATTCGATCGTTTCAACGACTCGATCTAAATCTACCGAAAGTTTGAAGCTAGGACACGTAATCTCCGCAAATACACTCGTTTAATATTAAACGCTTCGTTTCTTAAACGTTTCACGGTGGAAAAGTTGGATCGAACGGTTTGAATAGGGGGCCAAGGATGGGTTTGAAGAAAAAAAAAAGGTAGAAAGTCAACGTGTATTCTTCGCCCGGATCGAGGGAAGGAAATACGCGTGGTCCAAGGTTTTCCCGACGTATAAATAGGAATATCGCGGGTCGGATAAGAGGGTTGAAGCGTGAGGGGTTGGATGACGGCGCGCACCCCCTCGTCAACTTGCTAAACCGCAGCGGTCTGCCAAGTGGGATTCTGGCCGAACCCAGCCACGAGGTAACGGAATCGCCAAAGCGGAGAATTACAACTGGGACCTTGGATTTTCTCAAGTTTTCAGGCGCCATTCGACGTGGCGACGTGATGAATATCAATGATATTCATACGTTTCCACGATTACTGTTACCATGTGTCGGCAACTATTCGGATGAGCGATAAGCTCGTGTTTCCAAAAGAACGTAAATTATTCAAATAATTTGATAATATATTTTTATAATAGTAATTAACGATTTTAATTTCGTTTCAAAGATTTTATAATAATCATTTCCTATTAAGAAGTATTAAAATATTTTAAGATTATTATACTTTTAGAAATTCATGGGTAAAGTATTTTTAATCAGAGCAATATATATTTATGAAAGAAACGCAAACAATTTTAATTGTATATATAACTTTAATACATTTTTATAGAAGAACCTATCGATTGTAGAGAAGAGAAATATATTTTCCATCGCTGTGTTGATTTAAAAACAAATATAAATAATTCAGAGAAGTTCGAAAAGGAACGCTATACACAACAAGTCCAAAAGTTTACGATTCCCCTTATAGAGATCCTCGATCTCAATCGATGTTGCGTTTCTCATCCTGGCTTTAATTAAATTCCAAAGAATCGAGAGTGAGGAAAAGTTCAAGCCACGCAGGTTTTAATAACCGTAACCAGGCAAGAAGAGGCTGGCAAATGAAAGTCGAATGAGAGGAGAAGAAGCTCGACGAGGAAGTCAAGCATCGATCTCCCTACTCGCGTCCTCCCCTAACCTCGTTCCCCATCCCTCCTCGCCTATTTCTTTTCGTTACTCTTTCGCTCTTAGAAACTGCCACCCTCGAACGCGCCTTACATCCCCCCCCTCGTGAAGTTACTTATACCAACAACCTTCTGTATTCCGCTATTCCGTTTCTCGTTTCGATGCGACACGTCTATCTACTTATGTATCTCCTCGTGTTTCGTTACGTCCCTCTCTGCTCGAATATTCGTCCCACGTTTTTTCTTTCTTCCCTTTTTTTCTTTTTTATTGCTTCGTATCAGTCTGTTCGCAATATAGTCGATAATTTTAAAGCATCCCCACGATTTAATAGATACTGATTGATTTAGTGTCTTTTTAAATTATTTTATAATACTCTGTTCTGATCTGAGGTGCACTCGTGATTAATGATTTTATATATATATGATGTACTTTGAACGTTGTTTTTCTTTTTTTGATTCTTTTGTACGTTTAAATTTTGTATAAATTCGGCCTGATTGATTATATCATCCAGGAAAGGAGTATATTAAATTCGTATTCCAATTCTTTGATTGTCGAATGATGATGTATATATACGAATTCTCTTTTTCATTATCAAATACATTAATATAAATACATCTAATTCTTGCAATATTATATATATATATCTCACCACTTCTTCCTTTCTTTCCACCCTCTTCTCTGGTAAAAATTTTCGCGGTTGTGCACCGTCGCAAAGGAGACTAAAAACAGTTTCTTTTTCGGGGGAGTCGCATAACTTCGTACTTGAGTTTCGTAACGACCCAACCTGTCCTTCAAGGGAAACATCAAAGTGAAGTATCCCCTTTCGCGAGATAAATATCCAAGATAGAGAAAAATTCCTCTCCTTTTTATCTTTCCCTTTTCTTTTCCTTTCTTTCTCTCTCTCTTTAGTTACAAGAAGAAAACGGGGCATCGTTAATTCGACGTGGCACGGCCATTTTATGCGCAAAATTACCGTACACAGTGCGTTTTAATGATAAAGCAATGGAATCACGAGTCAAACAAATACGTATCGGCCACTGTGTGTCGAAGGTAACATTATTCTCTGGGTCGAATTAATGCGAGAATAGTAGATGCCACTTAACGCTGTTGAGAATCCTATTCAGGTGCGATCAGAATTGATTTCACGCGTTTGATTATGTGACTCTGTGATACTGCATCGTTTTTTTTATTATATATATCAATTACTTAAAGTAGAGAAAATTTTAGGAATGAATGGTAGACTACTTTGTTTTTCTTTTTGAAATGGAATATGTAATAGTATTCAATTTATTGGAAACATTCCGTATAAATGAAAATATATTAATTATAATAAAGATATCGATCATTATCTGTTTTGCAAAATTTTTTGAAAACAGAGATTACGTATATTAACATTTGGAGCAATTTTAAAATGAGATTATTTATAGGACAAATGTAAGTGAATATAATAATGAAAATAAAAATATAAGAAATAATTGCTGCTCTCCAAAGATAATTACATTATTGTTAAACGAGATTGCAATCTTACGAGGAAATAGATTAATTAAATAATTAACAAATAAATCTCTAAGAACGCAGAAATCATATTGCATGAATTAAGAAACATATGTGAGTAATTTCAACTTCAGAAATATTTATTCACGATCGTTATAAGCCATAATTTGAATGAATATAATCCTTACAATAAGAGATAAGGAATGAAAAAAAAAAAGAAAAAAAAAATATTTTGCGAGATATCGGTGACCTAACAAAGCGTATGTACGACTTATCGCGTAGCTACACCACTGAGCGTATCTTCCGTTACAACGAGGCGACACCGGCTCCCTGAAAACCCCGAGGATGCCTTCCGCCAAAGACATACCCCATCTCTATGTGGAAAAGCGGCTCGGTAATATCGGATTACTCTTGGCCGTGTCTCTCTGCTATTGCTACATTGCCCGTAATGGTGGGTGTGTATTCCGCCTCAGAGATACCGCAAAGCTCGTGTGCCACGCCGAAGTAACATTATTTTCCGATACGGAACAGGTAGGTATATGTACATCCCATTGATACCGACGTCCGACAATCACACGGTGGAGAAACGACAACGAACATGACATCGTATGAAATACCCTCGAATATAAAATATTTCGAAGAAAGAAGCCACGGTTTGTTCGGCTGATCGTTTTCGAATCGGTAATAATGGTAATTCCTATATTTTGTTATTTTAAAATTAGATAATGAATTGTTATATTAATGTATGATGTTATTTTAAATAACGTATTGTTTATTTGATAATTTTGTATGGACACAGTTTATTACTTCAATTAATTAGTAATTATTTGAGATTACTAATTAGATGAATCGATTATTTTTAAATCTGATACTAATTAGTTTATACTATTTGCTGATTTTTTTTTTTAATGTTGTAATACATAAAATTGTTTTTTTATTACATTTTATTAATGATTGAACAAAAACATAAAATTATATTGGATTTTATTTTTTTTTTTTATCCAATCCTGCGAAAACAATAACTAATGGACGACTAATAATAATTTTAGCTGAACAAAGGTCCATTGTACGGAATAAAAAAATATTCGTGCGAAGATAAAAATAATCGAATCTGGAAAAAAGGAAAATCGCATTTCGTCTCGATTAATGCTTCGAATTCGGTTTAAAAAAAATTTATCAATCAAGTTATCCACTCTATATAGAATACAAAATGCGTTCCATCGAAGATTCTATTCAACGGTGCACGCGAGAATAATGGTAATTCCTATTTTATTATTTTAAAATTAGATAATGAATTGTTATATTAATGTATGATGTTATTTTAAATAACGTATTGTTTATTTCATAATTTTGTATGGACACAGTTTATTACTTCAATTAATTAGTAATTATTTAAGATTACTAATTAGATGAATCGATTATTTTTAGATCTGATACTTAATTAGTTTAGTTTATACTATTTGCTAATTTTTTCTTAATATATAAAATTGTTTTTTTATTACATTCGATTATATTAATGATTGGACAAAAACATAAAATTGTATTGGATTTTATTTTTTTTTTCTATCCAATCCTGCGAAAACAATAACTAGTGGACGACTAATAATAATTTTAGCTGAACAAAGGTCCATTATACGGAATAAAAAAATGTTCGTGCGAAGATAAAAATAATCGAATCTGTGGAAAAAAGGAAAACCGTATTTCGTCTCGATTAATGCTTCGAATTCGGTTTAAAAAAAATTTATCAATCAAGTTATCCACTCTATATAGAATACAAAATGCGTTCCATCGAAGATTCTATTCGACGGTGCACGCGAGAAAGCTGTTATCACCCTCCCCGCACGGGCAAGAGCAACTTCGTCATAACTGGAACAAGCAGTGTGCTACATCGATGCTCGAAATTCCTATACGTACGTTGTAAATGGTCGATGAGATGTGATATGAAGTGATATCTGAATGTTCTTCTCTTTTTCTTTTTATTTTTTACACGGGATGAAGGAGGTAGAAAATTTAAAGGATGATTCTCGAGGCGAAAACGATACGTCGATTACTTATTGAATTTAACCAACCAAGCAATTTAATTTTTTGCGGTTAATGACGCGAAATGGAGATAGTGTCGTCCCATTTTACTCTCTGTCTCGCTTCGTCTAATGTCGAATTCAATTGTTTATGATTCGAAGAATAAACTTCAACGATTATTTTTGTACGATACTACTTCTGTATTTACTTTAGTCTCTAGAATCACCCGTTAAATTTTCTATCTTTATCCAAACAAACCCTGTATACCCATGTAAAATAGTATTTTTTGTAAAATATCGAAGCGAATTCGATTGTATTTTCTTGTTTTTTTTTTTTAACTAGATTTAAATCTTTCTAACTACAGTACAATGAAAATTAGAAAATAAATAAATAATATAATATAATAAAAATAATCTCAATCAAGATTAATTATTCCATATTTTTGCTTTAAAAATTAAAAATTCCTCAAGAATTGGATTTATTCACCGAATCTTACAGTTTATCGAATTGATAAATATTTATCAACAAACACTTCTTCGCTTTTCCTTTATTTTTTCTTAATTCGCTTACTTATTATTATTAAAAAAAAGAAAAGGTTTTTTTATCTCTTCGATATTCTACCCGAAATAAACAAACTATAATTACACAAAGAATTAACGAATAATATCTAACCACGATATTAAAAAAAACAATTATAGACACAAACGACTAAAAATAGAAATGGAAGTAATATTTGAATCATCGATGCAATTAGCAAGCATGGAAGGAACGAGATGAAAATAACGATAACAACCTCACGAATTTTGGATTATTTAATTTCAATCCGACAGCCGATTCCTCCTCCTAGATCGATCGAGTTGAATGGCGACTAACTTCGCGCGTTATTGTAAAGCACGGTTTGGGGAGATATCGAGGCGTGTTCAAAAGCAAGGCGGGATACGCGTGGATGGCCGTACACGGACCTGCGGGTTTTGTCATTCTAATAGGCGAGCCGATGCATCAATTATAGAAACACAGCCGAGCCGGTCTCGCATTACACGGCCGGCGAATAACGGGCGGCCCGATCGCGGCCCGATTATGCGAATAATAAATTGGCATCCACGGTATCCCGAGACATTCGCGGAATCGCGCAGAATGCCAAACCTTTTGCGAGGAATAACTATGCGCCACGAATTAATGCTGTAACGATCAAATTTGTGATCATTTGTGTGCGGGGTCTAATAGATTTATTGGAGGATTGAAAAATATTTCGTACAAGTATATTGCGTATATTTTGTATACAAGCGAGCAAAGGACACGTGCATTTATTATCTTGTCAGAAGTTATAGATAAGAAATATTCATTTAGATGTTATTCGAGAAATATTGATAAGAGATTTAAGATTTTACTTTAGACATCTATGTAGAACGATAGAATAAATCCAGAAATAATTTGGATTATTAAAAAAATTCCAAGAATTGATCCAAAATTTCATGTATAAATTAATATTTACGGGGGTTGGTAAATTGTAGATATAATTATTTTTAGAAATTATTTTTTTTTCCTTAATGTTTTTTTTCAATATAAGTAATTTTTGTTATTAAAATTAATGTAATAATTAGTATAAAAATTGTTATTAAAAATAGAATTGAATTTATTTCTGTGAAATTTCATTTTCAATTATATAATACCAATATCGAAATAAATCAATTTTAAATATAACGAAATTCATAAAAAAAATTCAGAAGAATTATGCCTAACTTAGCGAATACTTTCTTAAATTCGATACGTAAAAAGAAGAAAGATTTCACAGAGAAATAATTCACAATGATTCTTATAAATTCTCGATAAAGTTTTCTTCTTTCTCTTTTCCTCGATCGCTAATTCCTCGGCCACGGAATGCGTTGAAATTCGATTTCGTCCCGACGCGCGCGAATTTACCAGCGACAGGCAAATTCTTCAACGATGAACACGGACGATACGGCGGAAGGCAAGCCTGTCTCCCTTGTCTGATAGCGGCGCGCTATTAATCGCATTAGTCGGACGGCAGGTCGCTTGAGTGGTAGGTACCACTATCTTCCTCCACAAAGGCGTCCCGCCTTTGCCCGCGTCGCTCGAGATGCTACGAGAGGCAACCGGCGCGCAGCATAGCTGGAAGACGGAAATTTTCTGTCTTCCAACGAATCAAACGCTCGACCACTCCACGCCCGTTCTAATTCCATTTCGCCGAAGCGGAGATTCGAGGAAGAACCTCCGCTCTATAATTCGCCTCCCCTCGCCTCCCCCCTCGTGTCTCGCATTGGATTACACGGGAATTTTTGGAATTTCTCGTTCGATCCTCAACCGAGATTCGCGCTCATTGTGAAATATAACGCGGAGTTCCTAGCATTCGTCAAGGATGGACTCGTATCGAAAAGAAATATTTGCGCTCGAAAAGTGTGATCGCGTTAATTTTATAACGAATCTGGATGAGTTATGGGTGTGAGAAGTCACGTTTTGTAAAAGATAAAAGATTGTAGGATAGAAATTTTCTGGGATTGTGCTAAAGAAAGAAAGATAATTTGAATATTATACAAAACGAACGTCTTAAGAAGAATAACTATAATGTAGATCTTTCTAGAAAAATGAAACACGTCTTTAAAAGTTGAGAGATATTATTGATTGTCATCCACATATACGATATCCTATCAAATGATAACAATATTAAAAAATCAAATTAATTTTCAATTTTTAACGATGCCAGAATTATCGTATTGGAATTAAAACTTGATCTTTTCGAATCAAGATCGATAGATCTAACACTAGTTTGAAGCGCTTGTTGTATAACGCATATACAGTTTTTCAAGATAAATAAAGTCTCGTCTCTACTACTATTGGGACGGGATGGTCTTAATTTTAGAATTCTGACTAATTGTAAGATCCAACCGGGATCTAACTATAAAAAAAGGCCCTGTCAAAGGAAGTGGGTTGAATTGAACGAGCTCGTGGAAATGTTACGGGCGACGGCAAAATAGGTCTGAAAAAATAAAACATTAAAAGCGTAGGGAAGGTGAAAAGGCAGGTGGTGGCTGCCGCAAGTGAGTGTAATGGAATTTTTTTCGTCTTCTTTGTTCATCAGCGTAAGGACGTCGTAAGCGCGACGTAAGTAAAATTCGCAATTAAGTTCAACTGTTTAAAAAAATCCCACTCCTCTTTACCGTAGAACCTTGACCGCGATTCCACGCGCTCACGTTTGAAAAAAGAAAAAAAAAAAAGAATCTCCAACGAAATTCCTCCCCTAGAATTCGAAAGTGTACGCTAATGATCCCTGGAGAAACAATTTTATCCATCCAGGGATGCGTATTACGTATTACACCATCGGTGGCAAGGAGGACGGAATCCACGCAAATCTGTGCTATTTATTTTAATTAGAACGCCGTGAACGCGATGAACGAAATTATAATTTATCGCGAGAGGAAGAATATTTGGATATTTTGACGGATGAAAACAAGTAACGAGTTAAATAAAAAATGAAAACAATCCGAATCGGAGGAAAAGTTGGTTAAAATGCAATTTTTGAATACTCTTTTTTTTTTTGATATGACGTATTTGTTGTACACGTATCAGCGAAGCGAATGCTGCTTGGAAATTTTAAATAATAGCGATCGGTTGTTGATATATAAACGTTCAAATGTTGACAAGATTGTAGCGACCGTATCGAAGCACGTTTCCAATCCAGAGAATTTACAGAACCAGAAGAAAATTAACCACCATCGAAAATTTAACGAATACTTGTATATGTATATAAAACTAATAATTTTTTTTATTAGAGAAGAGCTTTAAATCGATCTGTAAAATTTCGTTTTTCCATTTGTCAAATGTAATTTTGTCCGGGAATTGTAAATTGTAAATTTTTCTTTAAATTGTATTTGAAAAAAAAAAAATCAGATGAAATTTCGAGCATTGATTTTGCTCTGATACGCGCATTCGTTAAATCAATCATTTTTCGTTCGAGCGAAATTTTTCTATATAGATCAATATAGATTTTCATTATGTGAAATAATGTATATGTTAAAAATCGTCGAAGGCAATTAATCTATCGTTATAGAAGGGTTTATGATCAGAATAAAACTTTAACAGGATTGTACATACAGGGTATTAGGTTTAATCGAATATAAAAAGAACTATCGACTGGATCTTTACAATCTCTATCCTTATCACATTATTTTTAAAGTAAATGAGTTAAAATTATGGCAAAAATTATCTAAGTTGCTAAATTAAATAAATAAATAAGAATACTATCATGAACCTATTCGAAATTTTGATTTTAGAACGATTTAAAAAAAAAAAAAAAAAAAGATTCGATTTCATATGTGCAATAAGAAATCGACCAGAAATGGAAAAATTATCTCGTGTCGCGATCCACGAAGACGAACGAAGACCGAGATAGAGAGAGAGAGAGATCGTAAGCGAGGTCAAGTACCGATGACGCGTTGATATATTTTCGCCACGAGTTTTCGCATAATTCCGCATAAAAATATACAGAGCGAGTGATGGTAGTAGTGAAGCATAGAGAGAGAGAGAGAGAGAGTGGCCTTCGAGTAGCAAAGAAAGTATAACTCGCCAAGGCGAACGAACCTTCCAACTATCCTCGTCCTCGTCACCACCATCTCTCGTGCCACGACCTCCTCCCTCGTCTTTTCGTCGACTTAGCCGCTAGTTCTCTCTCTCTCTAACTGCATGCCTTACGCGGGCAGGGAAGAAGGACACCGATATTTCTATAGGCATTCATCATTCACTCCTCGCTCAACGTTCTTCCTCCCTTTCTCTTTCTCTTACCCCCTCCCCTTTCCCCGCCGTTCTCCGTCTTATTCTGTCTCGCCTTCTCTCCACTTCACTCTCGTACCCTCTTATCCACCCGCCCAACCCCTGTTTCTGCATTTGTTCGCCCCTCTCGCGCCCACTTTCTCCGTTACGTTATCCACCTCCTCACGGCATCTCTCGTCTCTTGTCCTTTCTTGTCCGTACCTTGCCTCGCGAGGCCACGACAGTTTCCTCTTTTCATCTTTCTCCCTTCCAGTCATTTTTCTCGACAACGTTCCGGCGTTACGTTGAGCCGCATTGACGGCTTAATCCTTACCGGTGGCTTTTAACCGAATATCACGGTTTTCCACGATGCTGGACGATCTTCGCGACCGATTTTAGATCTCTCGTGGGAAAGTTGTCGGGTGGGACGAGGAGAAAGAGAGAGAGAAGAGAGAGAAGATACAATAAACGATATATTAATATTTTTATCGTTAATATTTTCATCGTTACGTTATTTTACAATCGCGCTCGTACTTTGTACTGAGTCAAAGTTGTGCTTCCAGATGCGCATATGCGTGATGGCGTCACTCGGTGGCAGAATTAATATTAAGGTTGCCGCTGTGTTGTGTGAAATAACTTTGAACTCGTTTTAATTAAGTCTGGGAGAGAGAGAGAGAGTTTGAAATAAAGATTGGACCGAATTAATTGTGCCGGGATACACAGGAGAAGGATTTGTGTGTACAATCACAAATGTGTAACATTTGATTATTGAATTTGTATACGCGGATAGGAAAGCGGTAATTTTGATTGACAAAAGATTGGAAAAATAGGCTGCCTGTTATGACGTCGGATAAATACCTCGAAGCTTTGAAAACACGCTCCCTCTCGTTATCTTTTTTAACGAAGAACGGTTGGATAAATAATGAATATTTTCATGCTCGTAGTTATTCCAACCAGAAATGTAATCAATGATGAATTGAACAACCGTGCCACTTTTATCGCGAGTTTGCATTCACGATTTTCCTATCAGATGGTTTATTCAAACCTATCTATTCGTAAAAAAATGCGCGTGTATTTATTTAATGAAAGAAAGAAAGGAAAAAGGGTTAGTTAGTAATAATAACCACGTCTATCATAGAAATATAAATATTTGCCTAGATTTTATATTATCCTTTCTGTTAATACGAAACGAATGTTATTTCACGCGTATAAAAAAGTAATTAAATTGATAATTTTATCATTTAAAACTTCTAAGGATACTCGATCCTCACATGATACGTTATAACAACCTTGCCCATAAATATTCGAATGTTCTTAATGTACGACTCTGTAAACACGTCCTACCACCTAATTGTAACCATAGTTTCTTCAAAAAATCATAACAAACTACCGTAACGTTAAAGATTTTCATTTACCTTTCCTAGAAATAGCATAGCAAGTTAAAACAACAATAACTACTACCGTTTCATCTCTACCTGAATAACTGTTTACTTTATTACGGTTACGTGTATTTTCATAAAAAATAAATACACGCGAAATCAAACGCGAAGCGATCGCGTTTTCTAGAAACGACGAGATGATCGTTCGTTCTCATGAAAAACGCGTTATTTACACGATCCCTCCCATATTCCCCTCCCCCCTCCCCCCTCTCACAGCGTCAAAGAGAATCATGTGCAGATGCTTTCACGCTAACGGTAGCAACTGTGCATCAAGAACAGAGAGTATTTACTTCCATCCATCGTTGAATAGAAACGTACAGGTCGGAGTCGAGTGCAACAACCCTCCATAATCGTTGGAACGTTGGTCGCAAAACGATTCCTTGCACCTCGTCCGTTCCCCTTTCGTGGCTTTCACGGCCATTTCGCGAATTCGATCGACGAACGACAATACACTATTTGAACGATTATTTGAAACTCACTCACCGATGGAGATCTTCTCCGGATACGCCGCGGGCAGCAATACCATTAAAAGGCCCAATGCGGTGGTCATCACGGTGGCAGTGGATGTTGGCTTGATGATCCAAGAGGAATTCACGATGTTACTTGTGCTTCCAGACGCGGAACCGAGAAAAATAGTGGCGCGGCGCCGCCACCGCGACGAGGGCGGTCCACCCGTTCCGTAAACAACCGGGAGCATCTTCCGTGCTCCGTGGTCTGACACAAACTGCCGTACTTCACTTGGCGTGAACTCGATCTCGCTTGAACCGCCCCAGCATCCCTCTCTTCCACGCACTGGAAGCCGCCCGCTCATCCCCGCGCCACCGACTAGCCGTCATTTAACCAGCCCTACCACCCTTCTCTTCCCTATCCTCTCTTCCCCCCCCTCTGCCTCCGCTCTCTCCTTGCTTGCAGATCCCGGTCTCCGTGCCATCTCCACCAACCAACAACCCTGCCGCGTACACCCTCTCTCACTCCTGTAACTGCTTTTTCCCTCTTCTTCTGTCTCTGTTCACGAGCTTGAAGCGCACGCTTCACGCGCATGTTACGATCGTAGCGCACCGCGCGCGTTCCCCGTGTACGGCATTTCCTGTTACTTTCTCTGTCGCGGATACCGATGCACGCCCGGTCATGTTGCTCGGTCGGTACGAAAGAAATGGAAAAAATCGAAACGGGATAGAAACGGGAACGTTCCTAGGCGAGGAAGTGATAACGAGTGTTATGGAACGGGTTATCGAATGTAAACATCATGACGCGTTGCAAATCTGCTCGGAATGATGTTTACGTTATCGAACAATTGTTTTGCTTTCACAATATCGTTGACTGTGACAATGTATGCGTGCGTACAACCAGTGATTTCTTACGATTTCTTACGTTTCGATTGTACGTTTCGATTAAATCGTAATTGCTTTTGGGAGAATTAGAAAGTTTGTCCAAATGCATATCACGAGTTTTAATAATGCGGGAAATAAAAATTTACATGCATGTTCAAGGCTGGTAATTTTACATGCATTATGGGAAATTTGTGAAAAAGGGACTAGATTATAGCTATAGACTAGATTATAACTAGATTATAACTAACTAGATTATAAAATGGGAGAAAAATTTATTTACGAATTTAGAAAATTGAAATATCGATACGTAAACGATCAATAAGAGAAAATAGAGACTCTAAAATTAATAAAAATTGAAATTTTATATGGACTCTATAGAAATAAAGCGTAAATAAAATAGAACGATCGTATAATATATGATAAAATAAATACGTCAATCCTCGCTTTATGTAAGAGTTAAAATTCTACCTTAAACAATGAGAACAATGTGTTCTTTCTATCCGCTTTCTTTAAACATGTGGAAGAAACTGCTTTTAAAGCCGTGGTTACTTTATCCTTTTGACGTGGCGTTCGTAAAATCGCGAAGCAAAGAAAACCAGCTTGTATAGCTCGTAAAATATCACAGATATCAGGATGAGAGGAACACGTTTGAGAATTACTATCTATTCATCATAAAAAACTTTTACACTTGTGTAAAATCATAAAATAAATTCATTGCAACGATCAATATCGAATTCAAATTACAAACTTTAAATGGTTAGCTTGTATTTTATCGAATATGTAATGGCGTGGCTGAGAGATCGAGAGATTCACGAGATCGAGTCACGAATATCTTATTTATACAAATAAGATTATCACAATATCAATGTTGACTTGTTCACAGAAACAAAAATCACGTATAATTTAATATAATTTATACAAATATTAAATATACAATTTATTAATATACGATTTTTTCGATTTATAGACACTGCACACGTTTCACTGTACCGTTTGACTTTCTTCGTGCCACTGTATTTCGATATTTGAAATTGTCAAACGATTCGATAATTCAATTATGAAACGATTAATCGAAAACATGTAGGCGCATGCGCAGTAAAATTCATTTATGGATGCACGAATATAACCTAGTAACTGAGAATCTCTGATTGGTAGAATATCCGTTTAGAATGTGGCAAAAGTGACAGTTTATTAAAATATACGAAAAAAGGATTTTAAAATTTATAATTTAAATTTTATAATACAATGGATCCAGCATTACTCCGAGAGCGAGAGCTCTTTAAAAAAAAAGCTCTTACTACACCAACGTAAATATTATCCATGGTTTTTCTTTCTTAACCTCTAAGTTTATAGAAACATATTTATTTTTACAATAAGTAGAAATTATGTTTGAAATATATATAGAATATAAAACATTCTGTTATTGTAATATTCGGAATTTAAATATTCCAATTGAATTATAAATATAAATTTTGAATGTAACCTATACGAACATAACCTTTGATGCAATATTGCAAGTAATAAGCTTTATTTTTGCAGCATAGAAAAGAAGAGAAAAGAACAAGAAAAAGATATACGAGATGAACCTTTTAAGAAAAAACCTAAACCATCCTCTGTGTCTAACGGACCAAAATTGGATATGGTCAACTACAAAACTATGTCTGGTAGTACGCAATATAAATTTGGTGTTCTAGCTAAAATTGTAAAACATATGAAAGCTAGGCATCAAGAAGGAGATGATCATCCTTTAACATTAGAAGAAATTTTAGATGAAACAAATCAATTAGATGTTGGATCAAAGGTAAATTTGATAATATATCGATGTCATATAATCATATATAAAAATACAAAATTTTATATCAGGTAAAACAATGGCTTCAAACGGAAGCTCTTGTTAAAAATCCAAAGATAGAAGTAACTTCAGATGGTAGATTTGTATTTAAAGCTATGTATAAAATTAAAGATAAGAAATCTCTCTTAAGATTATTAAAGCAACAAGATTTAAAAGGTCTCGGTGGAATATTACTAGAAGATATACAAGAAAGTCTGCCTCACTGTGATAAACATTTAAAGGTAAATAGAAAAGCGATAGTTCTGATACTGTTAATATAATATAACAGCAATTTTTATAAGAAGTTATCAATTTCAGAGTCTACAAAATGAAATATTATTTATAACAAGACCTTTAGATAAAAAAAAGATAGTATTTTATAATGATAAGACTGCACAATTTCCAATAGACGATGAATTTCAAAAGTTATGGAGATCTGTTGCAGTAGATGCAATGGATGATCAAAAGATCGATGAGTATTTAGAGAAACAAGGAATACGATCCATGCAAGATCATGGTCCTAAAAAACCTGCTCCGATTAAACGAAAAAAACCTATTAGTAAAAGAAAACAATTTAAAAAACCAAGAGATAATGAACATTTAGCAGATGTTTTAGAAACATATGACGATGCGAAATAAATATTTCTCTAATTTTGTATATAAAATGAATCTATAACATAAAGAGAACTAAAAATGTTTTATTACGTGAATATTATTAAATAAGAAAAATCTTCTATTTTGAAGTTAAGATTTTTTAGTGTTACATATCACAGTGATATAATAAATAAGTAAAATATTTATTGTCATAATTTCATTATAAGTACAAAATAAATATAGATTAATTATTTTATGTTTTCATATCCGTCTAAACTATACTCACATAGGTTACATATTTGTAATCAGCCTTACAAAATGAACAAATTATACAATTTTTATATGTTATAACACGATAAAATATGAAATTTTGACTTAAATACTTTATATATTGCATTAAATTTTTACATAGATTAATTCATACTAAAACTATAAAATTTTCCATTAGAAAACACGAGAATGTATTAAAAAACTGTTTGCTTACACGTTGACAAAATATTGAAATATGAATCTCTAAAATTTATGTATTACATATCATTTACATAGTATAATATCATATAAATCAAAAACATTATTACACAATGCTACATAAATCTTTGGTACTTAAACTTTCAATATCGAGTACACACACACATATATGATAAACTATGTGCTGTTTACTTTTTGATCCATAAGATTACATCATAAATTTCCTTAAAAACGATTCTTTTATAAAATTTGTATATAATATAAATTGTACGAAACGATATACGTATAAGTAAAAATGTATAATTTTATATATATATATATATATATATATATATATATATATATATATATATATATATATTATATATTAATCTTTCGGAAGCGCTGAATCACTTTTACCTCGTGAATAAGCACGCGTTGCTTTGCTACCAAGCATTCTATCCAATAAAGATTGTTTATTCCTTCTTCTTGCTGCCAAAACCTCTCGACACAATTCGTGGAAAGATTCGGCAACTTGTGTGACCTGGAGAAACGTATTTACAATAGTAAAGTTCGTGTATAAAAAAGATCTTACATCTTAGATAAGAAAATTAGGAAAAAACATACCTGCTCCGCGGCAGATACTTCGCTGAACCAACATTCAAAATCCTTCGCCAGTATTTCTCCTTCTTCTGTGCTAACTTGTCTCAAGTGTACCATATCGGCTTTGTTCCCGACCAGGGCAAGAGGCATAGCGGCTTCGGGATCAACCACCGCCAGAGTTTCTTTCGCCTTCCTCACGAAATTGAAAGATCCCCTATCCGTTATCGAATAGACTAAAAGTAATCCATCCGCCCATTGTACAGTTTCCGTAGAGGGTAACTCGTCCTCGCTCTGTAAATGGAACAGCAGAAGGAAAGTGTATTTTTAATTTTCTTTTTGTTAATGAAACCACTTGACTCGAATCTCTCTTTGATCATCGATAAAAGTATTACCTTCGGGCAGGTGTCCAAAATTTCGAAGAGGATGGGCTCGCCATCGACTAACACCTCATGTTTGTATCTGTTTTCTAAAAAAACAAAGAAGAAGAAGAAGAAAATAGAATAAATGAAAATTGGCACAAGAAAAAAAAGGGAAATTTGTTAACACCAACGACAAGTTATAGACACGTGCACAACGATTTGATTGCTCGACATCCTCGATGCGACGAGGAAAAATTACATAATAAATTTTCACCGCTAAAACTCGTTGCAACAGGGAGATCAGGTAGCCGCCTTGGCCGTTAAGTAGATCTTTCCAGTACAGTCTAGTTTTAGATCTCGATTCAAGCACGTGCTCGCTAGAGGAAACCGCTTATTCCCTCCCTACCCGCGCCTCCCCGTTTGTACAAAAGAAGAAGTTTTTCTTCGAATATCAACCTCGCATTAGTATCCGTCCTGTCTCTAGTGTCAAATTCGTCTTCGATAAATTTAGATCAGACGCGGACGACCAAAGTATGCGCAGGCCGAGTATACCACGGTCCCCGAGGTGGCACACCAGTTGCTGGCAATTTTTCAAAAAAACGCGTCATTCTATTGTACCATTCACATTGTAATTTACACCGCATCGAGGGGGCCGCCGTCTTATCGCGAGCACGCCGCCAATTGTAAATCGAGATATCCCTTACCTGACTGGTGATCGTATTCCCCGATATACCGCCTCGTTAGAAATCTCACTGTCAATGCTGAAATTTAAGAAGAACGCGTTATTGAAACTCTTTTTTTTTTTTTTTAAATCGTAATTCATTATATTCTTATATTTAATTACGGAAAAACGAGATCGTGAATTACTTGATACAAAGAACGTACACGTTTACAATAACACGCGATTCGATTTTATTTTTATTAGTATTCATATTCAACTTTTCTACTTTACCTGTATATTTATTCCGCTCATCTAAACGTGACAGACGTTTACGAGCGTGACATGTATTAGATTGTGCATTCGTCAATACAAATTCCATGCACACACGTGTGTTAGAAAGTAATCAACCTACATTTTCTTACAGTCGTGTGTCCCATTTCGATCGGCTCGAATTATTTATTTGGGGCGCAGGCTGATTGCAAAAAAAAAAAAAAAAAGAAGGAAAAATACAAATAATTCTTTCTTCCTTTTTTTTTTTTTTTCAAAGGATATCGATTTTTACGTATGTTTTGCACAAATAACCAAGCCTCCAAACCTCTTCTCCTCCATTTTCCAGGGAGGAGAATCAATTTCCATTCTGATATCGTGGAAAACGTATACGCGATCTTGCACGATACGATAGCACGCGGGCCGACATATCGCGATCCAATCGAGAGAAACGAGAGCTACAGCCTAGTGACCCGCTTCGAGGCACACCACACTATTTTTACCTCGAACTCGAACCTGCCACGGCGCCACAAAACCTTGCACCAACGTTAAACGTCACCACGGTGTGTTTCGTCTTAAATACAATGTAAAGTTGACCCGCTTTATAAGCGCCACGCGGGCGAGTTTCATCCGAGCAACCTTCGAGAAGACAATGATTCGAATCGAGGCCGGTGGTATTGGCAATATCGATGCGCAAATTTCCAAGAGAAAAGGAGAAATGGATTTTTGCGTCGAGGCGCGAACGATTGATAAAGTGAGAATAAAGAATTCTCGAGATAGCAAAAATCGAGTGGCCAGAGTGGAGATTTTCGAAATGTTTACGGATGAGCATTATCTTTGGATTGACAGAATCGTTCGGAAATTCGTTTTGTTTCGGAATCGAGACGAATTTATCGATGATGTATTTACGTTCGAAGGATTCGAACGGCATCATTTGGACGCTTTCCCTCGAACGGATCATTAAAAGTTCGATTCTCGTGCCAATTCTTCGCACGAGAATCATTCTCGAATACACGAATCGCCTTTATTCCCTTTCTTTCGACGAATCGAGCAATTATTTGTTCGAGTTAAAAATACGCTCGAACGAAAACGTTGAATCATATAGGAGACCATATATGTATATATATATTTCATCGTTTCCTTTCTGTCTGTGTTTATTTTATTTAAAAAACATTTAAATTGACACGAGGATCTAATAGTTCAAATCGTAATCAAACGACGATTCAAAGGAATTTCGATAATAAAATTTGTTAAGTTATATATCGAATATTTTGCGGTCAGTGTGAAACGTTGCCGAGACCTAACCGATTATGTACTCACCTATGCCTCACACGTGCCATTACCAAAAATACGCGCGGTTGGCTCCTCTCAGGGTCCTAACCACGTTTATCGTACACACATCTATCGCGTGGACATGTGTACTTGAATTAATTGGACTCGAGATTCTTTCCTTCGATCGCTCTTGCGCGAGCTCGAAATAATTTAACAATCGAACGTTTTATCGCTAATAATATTTCTATTAATAAACGAAAACTTAAAATGTGTTTCGTTTCTTACTTTATGATTTTTCTTGTTCATATACGTAATTTTATACGAAGCTCATAAAATTGTAAAAATTTATTACAAAGTCGATTATGATTGTTAAAAAGTCTAATAATAAGAGGTTGCTTCGTTATCAACAAGTATACAGTTTTACATGTTTTGTCCATTCTGTGCATCTTTTTTTTTAAATTTGCTATAAAAAATATGATGTAAAAGGATGTGTTTGTCAGAAGATGAATAAGATACGTCACGTTAATAATTTGTTATTTTAACGTTAAGACGAAAGTTTTCCTTTGAGAGGAAAATCAAGGTTAAAATTAAATTTCAATCATAATATCGTACACGATATCGATATTACAAAGCAGAGATACGAATATAATGATAATACATATGCATTGCAAGAAACTGTTGGCGATCATTCGCCATTTAGAACGTTTCTTCGGTCGAATTAATCTTCTGACTGCAAGATATTGTATCCAGAGAAGATTATGGTTAATGTCACGCTCGTTATCGTCGTGGTTAAAAACAAAATTAAGTGTTACCACGTGCATTAGCATGTTCACGAAAGCGAGTCGAGTGAAAATTCAGATGAAAACGCTCGCGTTGTAAGCACGTCAACCGATGAAAACAGAATAACAACGCTGAAAGTAAAAGCGGATTTTACATAATTTGCGTGGATAAAAGGAATGAGCGGGAAATATTTCGAGCAAATTTATCGAGAAAATCAAAATTTCGATTTTAACTCCGGTCTTTTCGAAGATCAAGTAAAAATTGATTTGAAGAAAAGAAATTTTTTAAAACGATGATGTATCTCGGAATCTGATACCTTTTTTCTTTCTTCAATTTTTGAAATATAAATATACTCTTCATCACTTTCAGCCACCAATCAAAAATAGACATTCCCTATTTTCCTCTTACTCTTCAACAATTCCATCGAAACGTGGCTTCCATTGAAACGTATAAAAGTGTATCGAAATTTGCACGAATACATTAAACATACAAAAATAATTAATTTTTCGTTGTGTGAACGCTATTAAAAAATTTCAATTTCATCAATTTTTTATTTTTATCAGGCCACATAATTAAATTAATAACATGTACTTCTCTGAAAAGTTTATATATGAGTTTTTTTAGAACAGTTTTTTTAAAAAATATTTAAAAAATTCAAATATTTCGAAAGATAAGAATATGTTAAATTTTAATCAAAAAAAAAAAAAAAAGGTGAACATTTCTTTCGATCTGAGACAAAAGACAATGAGATGGAGCAAGATTCGTGATAAAAACGTAATACTCACCGCTTTTGCCGACACCTGGCGCCCCAATCACAGCCACCTTCACCTCGCATAACGAACTCTTCTTCCTCCGAATACCTCTAATTGCATTTGACGTCATACTCCGCGCATTTGACACTGCACAAAGTGTATAACATAACTGTGTAACTCGAGATTGAAATGGGGAAGAAAGAGGGGATGCAGAAACGAGAGGTGCGCGTGTTTATGCGGTTTCCGCACGCGTGGCCGAGGACCAAGGAAAAATTTGTCACGGTTACATCTTTCCTTGGCCGGTTTCCACGGTCGCCGATAACGTTTCCGAATTTCATATGTAAAATATTCGAACACTGACACAGGTAGACCAGTGTTCAACGATCGCATCTGCCAAGGAAAACATTGTCGAAATTTGTGGTCTCGAGAGCGGCCGGTTAATAATATATCGGCTCGATATCGGCTAGCAACCATAAACAAATTTAACGCATTTAAAGATCTGTGAATATTAATGCTTGAATATTATTCAGTATCAAAGTTGTAAACAACTACTAGTTTAGATATTACAACGAAATAGGACATGTAAAATAATATTTGTAATTTGGGAAGTTTGTTAGACAAAAAAATGTTATATTATTTCGTGAATCGTAGAATCTAGATGGGAGAGAAAGACTAGAAAAATGTATCTGCACAAAATAAAAACATCGAAATTTTTAAAATATTATAAGTGATTACAAAAGATTTTTGTTTCAAAAATATAATTTAATAAATCCAAACTTTTGAACCGTGTACATATTAATTAATTAGATGCATTCTATTGTATTATCGTATCATTCAGTAAAACTTTTATATAATTATAAAATTTAGATGCTATGAAAATTAAATATAAAACACTAAATCCTTAAAATTTTACCGCAACATTAAAAGAAAAACGAAAATTCAATCGAGACAAAAACGATGAGAAAACACGAAAAAGAGAGAGAGAGAGAGAGAGAGAGAATTATCCAGCCTCTCGTTCGTTCAATCACCAATCTCTACATTCCTCCATCCTCGAGACTGCATTCGACGTGCACGAATATCGTAAACTCGGGTTCCCATTTACCGGGTGTCCCGTGTCTTCTTCATCGAGGCGAGAACGGGTCCATCCGGGCCGAGGCATTCGCCTCGTGTTCCCCTTCGATCGAAAGTTTAAATACACCGTGGCTCTCCTGTTCCATCGGCGCGGCGCCGGGTACGTGAAAGAGGTGGGAGGGGAAGAGGGGGGGGGTTTGGAGAAAACAGCAGCGGAGAAAGAGCGGGAATCGAGGTGCGTGCGCGTCGCCCGTGGTCGTCCGAGGAAAGAGAAGGGAACCCGTGATGGGTACATTAATAGAACAGTTCGCACATGTCCCGTGGAATTCAAGGAATTTACTCCGGCGTCTAACAATGTACCGGATCCCTGCGTGTGGAGCCGCGTTACGGATGAACCGAGCCGATAGGCTCGACTGACCGTGTTTCGGTCGCCAATCTAAACCGAGTCGGATTAAATCGGGGTTCGCGCCCGGTTCAACCCGATTTTCTTTGCATGTTGTTCTTGCGCGTTCACGTGTTCCGCCTAATTCTCCCTTAAACCGAAGTAAAACGGGGACAGAATTACAATTACGATATCAATACGTGATACACTATAGATAAAAGTATACTACACTATAGATAGATTGCAAATAAAATAAAAATACGTGCGTATGACATTTCATATATTTCGTTAACGAGAAATCGGCGTAAACGAGAGTCAGTTAAGTGATATTGTTTAATTAAAGTTGGCCCTTGTTTACGAATCGAGTGGACAGGTAAAAGGGCGAGAATATCGAAGGAGAAAAATATCGACGTTATTTTTATTCCATTGCGTACTCACCAATCGTTTAGAGCACACCGATGTACCGTTCCTCGAGCATTCCACGCCGCTTATATCCACTTTCTATCAACTCGCGCAACAGCCGGCCATCGCGGGCACGACTTCTCTTTAAACTCTTCTTTCCAAACGGGAGAAAGGAGGGAAAAAAAAAAAAAAAAAAAAAAAAAAAGAGCGGAGCGTGACACGTGAACTCGCGACGATACTTTCGCTCCTACTGTCGGGGGAGGGGGGTTGGAAGTTCCCTTTGGCGGAGGTTCCCTCGTCGAAGGGAGGCGAGGTACGCGGTTAACCGCGCGAAACAGGGCGGAAGGGATCGATATTAGAAATCCAAGCGGCTTAGTTATTATCGAAACTAGGGAAGGGAGAGGGAGAGAGGGAGAGAAAAAGAAAAAAAAGAAAAACAGGGAAACGATCGATCGTCCTCCTCCTCCTCGTCCTCCTTCTTCTCTTTCTCTGTCACGTGTCACGTGGCTCCTGAGAATTTCGCGATTCCGTTGCGTGATCCGACGCGGCTCTTGGTCTCCGCACGACTGTCTCTCCCCATTCTCTTTTGGCGGCTCGGCGAGTCCGGCCCTCCTTTATTGCTCTTAAGCCACGTATATACACGCGATATCCACTTCCGGCAGCGGCGGAGCGCGCACCAGCCGAGGAGGAGGAGGAGGAGGAGGAGGAGAAGAAGGTCGCCCGTTTCGAAAACTCGGTAACACGCGTTTCCTTAAGCCAAAAACTCCGCGTCCAAAGATTCGTCTCTACGAGTGTTATATATATATATATAGAGAGAGAGAGAGAGAGAGAATGTTGTATAGGGGTTAATATTGTTCGTGGAACAGTTTCGAGAGAAACGAGCGAAAGTTGGTGTAGGAAAAAATGTCGGTTGAGGCATTTAATTTATCAAGTCGCGGGTATGATTGGATGAAGCGAGACAGGAACGGGAGAGAGGCGATGGTGGAACGGAGATAGGGATATCTTATTCTATTCGCGTCTCGCTTCGTATTCAATTGTTCGTAACTCGATGAATAAGCTCTTAACGTTTTCTTTTTTCTTTTTGTATGTTTTTCCAATTCTATTCAAACTTCTGGGATCGATCCTGTAAAGATATTCCACGAATATATAAACATTTTAAATACTATTGTAAATATTAACTTGGAGAACGTGGCCAACCTTGTGAAATGAATCAATGCAAATCTCGCGAAACGATTTCTTCGATTCGCGCACTTCCGGATGCATGCGCGGTAGGAATCCAGAGAAAATCTGTTTATGAATTAATGGATTCGCGGAAACACGAATGGTTTGGTCGTTATTTCGAGTTTTAAACGATGATCCCGGTTCGCATCCTGTTTCCCATGGGTTAAGATAAGCAACGTGAAGGGGGGAACGATAAACCCACATTTATTCAAATTAAAGACGAACAAAATGTTTTTTTTTTTTTTTTTTTTTTTTTTTTTAAATTTATGGATAAACTTCGCAAATTTAATGATCGATGGGATGGGATACTATGTGAAATGGATAATGTTCGATGCGACAGAATCACGATTTTGCCGACGGTGTGAAACGATTTGCGACGAGGTATTCAACACCCTTGACTACAGGAACCATTCGTCGGTCTCTTGGTTCCCTTCCTTTTCGATCTTGTTTCGTTTCAACGCCGCTTTTCTCGATGCTTCCGGGCAACCACCGAAGATCCAATTCACCGCTCGTAGCAGGGCTGGTTTCAATCGATCTGGATCGTTAAAAATAAGGCCATGATAATTTTGTTCGTTGAATTTTCATCGAATACTATAAATAAACTTTCAAGTTTCGTTTATTTCATTCTTTAATGAAATCTCTTTTTAATAACGTTTTGCACATATGTAGAGCATAGATAAATTTTTTTTGAAATATTGAAGAGACTAACATAATCTTTACAGTTTTAGTAACTTCAACTTTCAAAGATATTCTACGAATTGTTCAAACATCATAATAAATCATTCTTGAAAATTTAAAAAGAAAAGATATACGCGAGAAAAATAAAATTTTATTATATCAAAGATTCTGCAGTAATATTTCCAATTTATAATTTTTAAACATACTTTTTAGGATAGGCTCCATATCAAGTCCTTCGCAGTAATCCAAAATCGACTCGTCCGAACTTTCCAACAAGGTATTCTCTTTTTGAGGTTTCTCATCGAGATAGTGTTTTCGAATCGGTCGTTCCATATGTTGAGAATTTTCGTCGTCGGCTTCTCCTCCTCGATCAGTGAGATATGAAAAATCGTTGCAACAGAAACCACTCGGCGATTCATTGTTCCTAGGCTTTTTTTTCCGTGATTTGATTATATTTTCAAAATATCTGTTCTCCGCTTGTTTCTATTCAAAAAAAAAAAAAAAAGAAAAAGTCATATTCAAAATCATCTCTCGCGAATGAAATAAATAATAACTTAATACCTGTTCAATGGATGGTTCGTTATGCACTTCGTCCTCTCTAAAATCAACTCTTCGAGTGTTCGAATTAACGTGCTTCATAGGACAATTATCCATGTGATTATTGCAATCGATAGATGTAAAGAGATTCTCATTCTCTTGCGACACTTTACGCAGTTTTGGATTCATCGAGCTTCGAGACGATCTTAAATGATGCTTTATGGAATTATGATATTCTTATGTAATGAGAATGCCACCTGTTAATAACAATTGTTTCGTTTATTTCCACGTACTTTTTTCTTTTCTTTTACCTCGGACAAATACTGCGTTGACATAGCTGTTTTATTATTCAAAGAACCGAAAGAATATTCATTGGGTCTACAACAATCTTGTTCGCATTGGCATTGACTCGTTTGATACAACAATTTGTTCATGGAATATCTAGATCCGGTATTTTCCGGAATCGAGTTGAATTCAATTTCTTTTATATATGTTTCCATGTCCTACGTTAGAAAGAAAGAAAATAGGATAAAATTATAGTAAACGCGAAAATTGTTAAATTGTTAGGAAATATTTTAAATTGTTATTATTATTTTTTAATATACGAAATCTTATAAATTCTTCGATTTGTTGGAGGATCCATTACATTCTCGTTAAGGTCTCGAGTTGGTCCCTCTTGTTCCGAGCTTGAGGCTTCCACTTTCGCCGACAGTTTGTCGGTGGAAGTGCCGCATTCCTTGTACTCCACTTTCATGTACGGATCTTGAACAATCACCATGTCTTCCTTATCGAACTTCTGATCGAATAACGCCATTTGTTGCGGATTTCCACTGTAAAAGAACAAATTTTAAAACGGAGTTATATTCGCCAACTCTCCCCTAAAAATTGAATTTGTGCGTTCATTTATTTTATTCGCAGGAAATTAAAGAAGTGCAATGCCAATCTCTCGCGATCTCAAATTGTTACATTTATTTTATATATTCGCTCACGTGTTAACCTCTTGCACTACAATTCCTTTTCTCGACACTTCGAGAGGAAAGTAATTTTTTGCGACGATAAAGAAATAATAATCTCCGTGTATGCAAAAGATCAACAGTTTAATCAAAGCAACGAATGAAACAAAAACACGATAAAAATCATCTGTATACGAATGTTTATTTCTTTTTTTACTACAAATTGGAATTAACCACCGTCAAAAGTAACGAATTTCGTGATTAGAATTAAGAACACGTGACGTCATATTAACTAACGACAAATCATTGACGAACATTGAAAAATTCTACCAAAAACGATTCTCGATGCTTAATTTAACGGTGGAACTGGGATGCTAATGTGACGTCACGTATTCTTCTGTTGCCGCAAAAATTTGCCGGAAGAGAAGCGACCCATTTTTACCGATAGAGGCACCTTGCTGGAAATCAAAAATTACATTGCATTACAGTCTATCTAGATATACAAAATCTGTTGTGATAAGTTCGCTTTATATAAACGAAAAAAAAAAAAAAACATAAAAATAGAAAAATATAATAAATAGCAAAAAAAAAAAGAAAAGAGTAAAAGTTCGATGATATATAATAAATTATATACCTGATCAAAAGTGTGTAATTCTCTAAATTCTTATCGCGTTTCAAACCGGACAAACTTGTTTTCACGTATTTCTGAAAATCGTCCAATTTTTCGGGATAGAAATAGATCGGTTTGGAGATTTCCGCGCAATCGCCCATAGATATATCTTTCATACTGCTGCGAAGGTGGCGTGACTTGGACAACGTGATACGATCCTTGTGCTTTTTCCTTACCCTCTCCTTATTTCTAATACAATTAATATAATTAAAACGGCATTTTTAAAAGAAATATTTCGATACAATACATCGTTCGCTGTTGTAAAATTCGATAAATTTCCTCACTGACCCCATCATATCGTCGGCCAAATAGACTTTCGATTTTTTCGAGATACTTTTGTGGGGTCGATGGATATGCTCATTCTCATCTTGAATTTCCGGCGCAATGCATTTCTGCGAAGCGAGCGAATGCTCGTATCGAATACGATCGTACTTGGATTTAATCTTCTCGTACAGATATTCGCTCTCGCGGGCGCTCAGTGCAGATTTTAAACCGTTTGCCGTGAAATCGATCAACATATAACATATTCGACGAGCATCTGGAAAAATAAATATTACAACTCGTGGATAAAATTCGCGGAAAATAAATACTTGCATTGGATTTGAACTGTTGAAGCCATTCGTGGTTATTTAAGTAGTTACGAGGATAAAAATATCTTTATTCAAATAAAGATTCGAATAAATGTATATCTGATTCGTTGAATATTTGCTAATACTTTTTCTCTCGCGAATTTTGATTTGATTAAAAAATTATGTTTCGTGGAATAAATTAGAATTATTAATTACTAATAGCTTAAATATCTTTTCCCCCCCTCCCTTTCAATTACATATTACCACACAAGCACAACGTTCCTTCCACGATGATTATTAGAATAAAATAAAACATTTCCTTCGAATATTCAAATTTAAAATTTACAATTATAATTATCAGAAATTATACAACTGTCCCTCCCACTCCGCATTTACTACGTCTACTCTTTCTCTTTTTTTTCCTTTACTCACGTGGACGTGATTCCGGAATATAGTAGAGGATAATACCGGACAACATCAGGATTATCAAGGACAAACGTTTCAAATATCCGAACCAGTTAAACACGAAGAACTCCTCCGAATAACCTGACGGGCAAAGAAGAAAGTCACATCGGGTGTCGAGGCATATACAAGGCTTTCACCTTACTATCGTTGTTCCATGATTTTGACGCGGCGCATCGTATCATCAGCGCGCATAGCACCGCCAAGAGTTTCATGATCTCCAATGAGAACGCGGGTGCTGCTCGCCGTATGATGGCTAAATACTCATCGAGGGGTTTTATGTGGGAATCGCCATGATGTTTTCAATCGAAAACAAAGTGGAGACGGAAGGTGGCTACGAGTCTGTTCGACGGGACGTTCGCCTCGAGGGGAATGATCCGGAAGCGATTTCACTTCGATGATGATTAACGGCGAAGATAGATCCGTTTTTCATCATAGAGCATTTGTTAAATGTTACACAGGAAGTGCGCTTACTCGAATTTACGTATTTCATGCTCGTTTCAAAATAAGTTTGTACAGGTTAATTACAAAATTTTTTAAGAAAAGTTCGAGTATTGATAACAAATGGTTTCAAAAAGTGTTATAAAAAAAATTGAAATATAAAATACACGTTTTAAATTTTCAATGAAGAGAGAGGAACATTGTAATTCCTTCTGATTAAAACTCGACACTTTTCGAAGCCTTTATTATACACACGTGATTATTTTTACATGCAAAAATTCGAATTTGATCTGGTAAGGAGGAAAGAAAATCTTGAACGAAAGAAAAGGATTTATAAGATTTGTATCTTAGACTTTTATTATGCTCAGAATACTTTACAATATAATACAAAGGAAATTCTAACGGGCGCGCCAATAATTTTCTACAGCAAGCGCGGAGGAGGTGTGCGCATCGAGCGCGGGGGAAAAAGTATTTGGTACGAGTTATTGGGGAAATTGTGCAAGGTGCGCAAGCAATTACTCGGCACTACACTCTACATTGGTGCGTCTCTAATGCAACATTGATCCATCACTTCGTCATCGAAGTTGTGTTCGTGTATGTGTGTACGTGTATGTGTGTATGTGTAACTACATATCTCCTCGAGATACGAATGCGTTCTTCGTTCCTAAAATTTTGAATAAAAAAAAAAAAAAGAAAAAAGAAAAGAAAAGTAAAGATCCACGTAACAATGATTCAACAATATCTTTTATACATAATAATTATACATCGATGAAACGAACGAAGAAACGAGAGCATGTATCTCAAGATCGATATCGTGTTCGTTAATAATTAATTAAAATAAAGAACCTACGCTTCTTTATAATACTAAACCGTCAACGTTCAATTGGGCCGAGCGAAGACGGCACCTGTGTTGCTGTGTCGCGACGCTATCTAAGAAAAAAAACTGAAACGCGACTACTTGTGATATTCTAATTAATTAATATAGATAGTAATATGTAATACATAATAGAATACACGATAGGGAACAAAATAACCGAATATACGTACGTATGCATGGAACGTTCAAAGCGGATTCGGCTCGGTTTTCACGAGGCTCGAACATCCACCAATAATAATAATACTATTCTTCTTCTTTTTTCTCCTTTTTTTTAGCAAGAATATCGCTATCAATAAATAATACAGAGAGAGAGAGAGAGAGAGAAAGGGTCGACTCGAGAATCGAAGGCTCGTATCACGCGAAAGAATAAATACGAGTGAATCCGCGTTTTGAACGTAGTAATCTGGATACGCGTAGTATGGGCGACTTTATACACAGAGTGAGAACGATCGAATATGTGAATACGGATGATTACGGATGAGTTGACGAGATTTCGACGTTCTTTTTTTTTTTTTCGAAAAAGAAAAGGAAAAAGAGAAGAAAAAAAGAAGGAAGGAAGCAAATTATTAATACTTATTTACACTCGGCTTGATATGATTCTTGACAGGAGGAGAAGAGTCAAGATTCGCGACGCAAATGAGCAAACTTGTTGTTGAACAAAATATAGAGAATATATATATATATATATATATATATTATGATTCCCTGCGAACACATTTTGAAGAGCATATGTCGAAGATCGGCAAACTTTAGGAAGCTCGATGATACGTGAATACGTATCGTGTCACCATTGAGGCTGGACAACCTCTTTTGTTTTTACGCGAACGATGTCTTCAGCTTGTTGACAGCGTTCGTGAGATGCGTCATTTCCGTGTTCACTTGAGCCATCAGATTGTCCAACCTGTCCACGCTGTCCAGTATCTCAACCCGCTGCGTGTACGGATCGTACCTAACCTCAAAAGGTCGGCTCATGGTGGACACCTGTAACGCAAACGTTTCAAATTTGATTAATTTATTCTTTCAAGCTAGCATACTTATTTTACAATATACTGATCTACAATATTCTAGAACAAAGTATTCTAAATTAATATTCAAAAGAAAAATCATTCTAATTTCTAATAAAGTAAAATTTTAAAGACACAACAATTGTACAAAATTAATATTTTCGTCAAGTGTGACCATTAAAGAAGAAAATAACTCGTGGTCCAATTAATATTCGGCAAAAAGAGAAATCATTCTAATTTCTAATAAAGTAAAATTTTAAAGACACAACAATTGTACAAAATTAATATTTTCGTCAAGTGTGACCATTAGAGAAGAAAATAACTCGTGGTCCAATTAATATTCGGCAAAAAAAGAAATCATTCTAATTTCTAATAAAGTAAAATTTTAAAGACACAACAATTGTACAAAATTAATATTTTCGTCAAGTGTGACCATTAAAGAAGAAAATAACTCGTGAAGAAAATAACACTCCACCAATGTGACGATATATGCCAGGCATCGAAGTCTCCAAGCAATCGATCGACACTTACCCAACGGCGGAATTTCTCTTTGGCATCCTCGAAGCTATCCGCGACGAAGTAGATCGGTTGGTAATCTTGATCCTGGTACTTTTGAACGGCGGTGGATTTCGGCTCGAAAGGTCGATGCTCGCATTTGCCGCTCGTGAGCGCGTGAAGAAGCTCCCCGTAGGCGGACAAAAGGCCGGCACCGTAGGCTTTCACATCCGGCCCCTCCTTGCAGAGGCCGAATTCGACGGTGAACCAGTAAATCGTGGACAATTTCTCGATTTCCTCGTCGGAGGCACCGAGCGAGGCGAGGCCGATTTCCTGGGAGAATTGGGCGAAGCTTGGATCGGCCAACAACGGCATGTGTCCCAACAGCTCGTGGATGCAATCTCTGCGAATCGGACAAGAGAAATAAAGTATTTTTTTCCATTGATAATATTACTTTTACTTTGTATAAATATGCAAAAGAACGAAGTACAGAGTGAAAGTCAGAAATAGCGAAGCTTTCATCTCTATTAATTACGAAGAGTAATTTCATTATCTAAAATTTCACGTTGGAATAGAGTCGATATATAATATGTATAAATTGTACACGAATATTTCGTGCGTTGAAAATGTCCCATCATTTGAAAGATGTAAATAGAGGAAAACGTTTTCCACGAAAAATTCGAAAATGTAAAGGAAATTGATGTAATAATCTCGAGGAGGTGCGTGATATATATATTCGCTACGTTCGAAAATTTTGACGAGCACGAGGGTTATTTCGATGGAGAAAATAGTGTTCGTAACTGTGAAACTGAGTTATCAACGCCATCGTGTCGTTAAAAGCCAATTAGAGCTCCATTACGAGCTTAGAGAGGCACGGTAATTCCATTATTATCGTTCTCTGTGTAACGGCAGCCCGCTCTCATCATAACGCAGTATTGATTCCTCTCTTATTATATATACCCTCGTGCGAAAAGATGTGAAAGAAAAATTATATGGGAAAAAGTCCATATTAATTAACAATTACAAGTGATGATTAAATCGTAATAAGACCAAATTTAATTCTACGATCCGAATATATTTAAATATTTTCGAAAATGAAGGGAGCAACGAAGAAAGAAGAAAGAAAACTCACGGTTCCGGGGTATGATACGGGCTCTTGATGTGACGAATGTACTGAGTGCTCTGGAACACTCTGAACGCCAAACTCGACAAGAAGTCCCTGGACGTGAGCAGTCCGGCCGCTGGTCTCAACGTGAACCCTGTGTTCTTCTTCAAGAACTCGCTCACCTCCTGCAGCTGAGGTATACGGTGAGGCTCGAATATCTTCTCCTCCTGCATCTTCTTAAAATTTCTTCTATATTCCGCGCAAGCGTGTTTCGGCACCAGATCGACGAGGGTGTTGAACACCCGGGTCCAAGTCTCGGTCTCCGTCTCCGTGTACGGGACGGTGGGTATCGCGTCACCGTACCTGTACGCGAATGCAATTTCAGCGATGAACTTTCTACGGGCGCGGTACTCCTTGTCCGCGAATCCAGGATGATTCATGTCTAGGTCAGGCTCGAATTTGGTCATCAAGTGGTTGCAATTGTCGAGGTCGGACGCGTGCCTCGGGAACCATGGATCCTTGATGCTGACCGAGTTGTCCGCGAGCAGGGTGACGCCGTCCAGGGCTGAACTCTGGCGGAGATTCCTGATCAATTGGAGCAAGTATTGCCTCGTCATGTCGACCTTGACGAGCACGTCGAACTGGAGGCCCTCCTTCTTGGACGGCCGGGACTCCACGTGGGTCACCGTCCCCTTGAAGTTCTCGATCGTCTTCAGGATCCTCGCGAGTGAACCGATCCCCTCTCTCAGGCGCAGCACAAGCGCAGCTTTTTGCACCGTGTTCTCGCTCTCCGGGCATTCCGCTATCGTCTTGGCCAGCACCACTTCCTCCTCGGTCAGTCCAGCGTCTGGATGAATGAAAATGACAAGATCGATCATTTTTATTGCGTGCATGAACGATTACATATATTTTTGAAGAAATGTCGCTCTATCGAGGATGGCTGGCTCGAGACAGAGACTTAAACGAATCTTTGAATTTAAGATTAGAAAAAAGAAATTCTAAAAGTTAAAGAGGATAAATACTCGTTAATGTTGATGAAATTCTGATTCGTTTTGATTTAAACGAGACGTAAATGAATCTTTGAATTTAAGATTCGTTAGAAAAAAGAAATTTTCTAAAAGTTAAAGAAGATAAATACTCGTTAATGTTGATGAAATTCTGATTCGTTCTGATTTAGATTTATTTTATAATATCGATTTTTCCTTGTTCTTGTTTCCAACAGGTATATTCGAACGGAGGAATCCTCTTAAGAAGGCGAAAATTGATTTGGCCACCGTTAAATTATCAAATTTGATCGCCACTTTCCTTTCAAATTTCTGCGCGATGCCTCGAAAGGCTAAGTGATTTTCCATGGCCGGTAATAATCGAGCAATTCAAAGTCCATTTCCGCGGTGTGCCCACTTTTATACGGGGCGTCGTTGCACGCTGGAAGGAGGAAGTAGGGACAGAGTAAAGTACCTCTTATTGTCGCCCACGGACGTGCCCCCGTCCCAGTGGCAAAGATCGAGACGGCAGAGAAAGAAATACATTTATCGCGCGGAGGCGTTTTCAGAAAGGGCTAATACGATTCTAAATGCACAAAGCGGATTCGAAAAAGTAGAAGAGGGGGAAGAGAAATGGCCAGGAAGGAAAGGCGGAAGGAGTGAGTCGTCCGTGTGATTCGGCCAAGTGTCTGTGAAAACTCTTTGTTCCAACCATCTTTGTTCAGGTATATACCATCCTGGGATGGAAAATGATTCTGTCTCCGTTTAATTTATGCATTTTTTTCACTGATTGACCGCGTATTTATTTATCGAGAATTTTCTTGATCTTTTCTGTTAAAATTTCTGTTAAAATGTACGAAACTTGATTTCATCGAATTTTAATATTGATTGTTAACAAGTATGACGCAGAGAATTTAATATATTTTTGTATCTTTATTCTTGATTCATGGATTATATTAATTTTTGATTCGATGTTTCGAGCCATTTTTTGAAAATCTCATCGCTGAAACTTCTACGATTATCTCTATATAATTATTTTATGATCATGCTTCGAATTTACACAGTGATACAAAATTTATTGGAATTTACAATTTTACTAAAAAAAAAAAAAAAAAAAGAATAATTGGAATAATAGAATAATTGAATGTTATTACATAAATATATTTACCATTGTTGTAATCTTCATCTGATTTCACCACGTCACCGTCTTCCGCTTTAATCTCTGCAAGTCAAACACATTTGCGTGCTCATGCCAAATGCAATATCTAACATGCTTGTATAACCGTTCAAAGATTTTAGATAAATACAAACCTCCATTCTTGGCGGTGCAAGCCAACGTTTCCAACTGTTCATCATCGCTCGACGGAGCATAACGTTCCGTGTCATGTGGACAGATAGTTTCTTCGCCTATCGAGGTTAATAGCAAATGAATTTATCATGCAACATCGATATTATTATTGCATAACACGTTGAAATTGAGGTTTGCATTCACTCGTTAAAAAAATGTCCTCGTATATTCCACACAAGAAGAGGCCATTATATATATACATAAAATTCTCTAATTTTGCGAAAATCAATTAATTGCAAGAAAGTTTCAGAGAATTTACTTGGATACTCGAGTAGAATAGAATATATATGAATAATAATTTGATAATTTGATAAAATATTTCTGTAAAATAATTCTTCTAACTCACAAATATTCATTCTGTGATTATTATTATTATCATAAATTCCTATATTAATATCATAAATATCACGATTATACGAAGACTTTCGCAAATAATTATAAATCAATAAGATTTGTTATCCACTATCGCCACTAAAGATACTCGATACACGATCGTGCAATACAATGCAATACAATCAAACGTACGACACAGAAAGATTCAAACCTATTTTAATTTATGACAAAAATTTATCATATCCCCGCATGCAATGTAAAAATATGCCAGCTTACCATTCGCCCGTTGACGTGCTTCTTCCAAAACGCTCTGCTTCGTTTGCTTGACGACCAAAGTTTCAAACCGAGCATCGTCCACGAGAGATCGTCGTCTCGCCGGATATCCATTCTGAAAGAAGAAAAAAAACAAAATTCAATCAAGAATAACTTAACGGTTAACAATCACTCATACAAATTAAATCATTAAAGGATATTCTTCTATTGTCAAGCAAAGTTCTTAACTTCTTCTTAACGAGGAGTCAAAGTTTCTATTTCATTTTCAAAGGTTGGACAAGAGTTTGGGATAAAGAAACGGAAATTAGGGTTGAAGACAGGTATCCGGCTGTCGTTGAAGGATCGGAAATTAGGGGATCAGAGGACATTAGAGCACAAAGAAGCACTTGCATCGATGATTTTCCGTGTCATCTGATTTCTTGCATTGTCGTGGATATAAAGAATTTTTCATTATTTTTAATAAATCAATTTATATTTATAATTTTAATTTCTATATCATTTTTAAATTATAGATATAGAATATTCGAAATGAAAAATTAAAAAAATGCGTTACACGATTCAAAAGCGATTATTTTGATCGAGAATCAAACACGAAAGAATCACGGAGCGCATAATAATCATAACGCACGTTTATAGAATATCGACAATTAGAGGCTCGTTAGAAATTCTTGCGGAGGAGGCCGATGCAAGAGTGGAGAGGCATCATTCAAATTCAGAACGAACCGCTTTTCATGAATGGCGCACGCAAGGTGGCCACCCAGTTCCATTTTCCAAGCGTGCAAAGCGGTTGGCACGGTTTAGAGAAAACGTGTAGTAATCCCTTAACAACGCATCGCGCGAACTGGGCCAAGTACTTCGACCGATGATTCTATAGGATCTCTATAGTGCGTCACCAGATGCATCTAATCGATCTGAAATATATCATCTCCTGTTCAAGAGAGCGAAAAAAAAAAGCAGCCAATCTTCTGTAGCCGATCCGATCCTTTGGAAGTTGAAGTCTTTCCTATCCAGTGCCACCTGGTTAATTAACTCGATCGTGAGTCATGTACACGCGCGTACACCTAGAAGGCTCGATTTATAATGGATCTGTTCTTTGTTTCACGCGATAAGAATAACGTTCTGTGGCACACGAGTTGTCGTGTAAAGAGTGAAAAGTGAATCGTAATCGAGCGATGGTGATAAATTTACGTTTGTGCCTATACGTGTTGAGAAATTATTTTGCTGTAACCAAAAGAGATTCTAATTCGATTGATACTACTTTTAATAATTTACTCTTTGTATTTGGAATATTTTTTTATCGAAAGAAGAAGAAGAAGAAAATAATGATATGAGAATGAAAATAATAATGGTCGAAGAATGGTTATCAGATATTTATCTGAAGAATTAATTCAATGATTTCTTAAATAAATTGCTCGATAAATCAAGTATCAATTATACAAATTTTTTTTTTCTCTTTTATAAATCGAGAAATTTCCTAATTTTAATCACAAATCTCGTTACACATCAAACGAAACGAACGCTTGAGTTTCGCGATTGATTGAGATATTTGCATGGAATTGGATATTTTTTTTATCGATCAAGCTGGATAATGATGCGTGACAAACGTATTCAAGGTCGATCATTATTTCGCCATTAAAATCATAGCCGCACAACGCTATTAGTTTAGTGACGTAACACTTGGTATGCATCACAGAAATGCAACTACCGGTTAAACAAACGAAACGAGTTTCCCTCAACAAACTTTAAATTTCAAATTTCATTCGATAAAATCTCCGTAAAATCTTTTCACAATTAAAAGAAGAGTTATAATTTTGGAAAGTGATCATTTTTCGGTATTATTCTCGTATAAAAATTTAATGATATGTAATCTTTTTTTCGAAATATTCAATACAATTGTAATAAATCTTAAAATAATGATCGTAAAATTTTTCCAATGCTTAATCACTCGAGATTTAAAGAGAAAGTATTCACAATTTCTTTCGAAAAATTCGATTATCGTTTTTAAAATTAAAAAAATTTTCGAAATTCTCAGAATTTAAACTAATATATTAATCAAAATTAAAATCTGAAGAGTGTGAAATGAAGGAGATAACAAAAGCAATCTTCCTAAATTTAAATTTCTTCCAATTCTTCAAAATTTTTTAATTCTTTATATCTTAATAACAATTGTTTCCATATTTCATTCCATTCATCCATTGTTCGAAACCGAAAACAGAGAAGAAGAAGAAGAAGGAGAAGAAGAAGAAAAAATACTGGAAAAATAGTAGCGATCATTACGTGATCAATATGCATAATGCATCTGGTTCATTAATACGATTTTTCTTTTCAGATTCAGAGATGTTTTAAATAAGCAAAAAGGCCATTTAAATAGAACAATTAGCATAGTGGATAGACGAGCCAAACCCGATTATTGCATACGTATGCAAATTCGGAACGCGTCGCGATTGACCGTGTCGGTGTCGTCGTTTAGAGGCGTTGTCAACCGCGTGGCGAGCCTCCAAAGGCGAATAACGGAGATTAGAGCAACGTTCAGGGACTCAACCAATCGGGCTTACAATCACTTCACGTTCTCATATTTATAAGATATTCATATAATTATCATGCGGGATCCGAGGTCGGCCGATTTTGCAACGCGATACAATTATGCGATCCTTGCCGCGTGGCAAAGGCCAGCCTCTCGTTCGAGGGTGTTTGATATTTTTTTAACTATATCGAATAATAAATGTGACTCAATTAATTAGAACGAAAAGATTCGAGAAATCTTCTTTTTGAATAACTTCTTTCTAACATTAGAATAGATAGATTCGTTTTCATCTCTGAATTTTATCTCGAAGGATATTTTGTATAAAAGATATATTGTATTATATATTCTGTGTGTTATTTGGATTTCGATAGAGGCAAAAGAGATACAAGAGTCGATACAGAGAGAAACGTAGATCGAATCGTATTATCTATATAACGTAAATTGATTTATTAACTTAATAAACTTGTAGCATATTTTAAATGTATGCCGGTATATTTCCGCGATAAGAAGATAATTTTATAGAAACAAGAAAAACGTATATTTCAATAAACTTTTTGCTCGTCCATTAAAATAATATTCGAACTTCTTAATCAATCGTTATGCAAATATGGCGGAGTCCATAAAACTATGAAACGATCGTTGAAGTGACGGCGGAACGAATCTGTCACAATATAGATTTCATTGATTTCATTGAAACCCGACGAGACGTTAATGATATTCAAATAGGATGGATTTCCACTTCTATTGGAAATTAATTAATCTAAACACACATGGGCGCGACTAAGGTAAACCGTAGGAATTTTTTTTTAAACAATATTATAAGAGGGATCGCGTGTTTACACAGGCAAGATAAACGAACGGTGGAACGGGGAAGGGATAGGATAATGCCGATGACAATTGGCGACACTCGATGAAATAAACATTGCGAATGCGTAATGAGAAACGTCGAGATATGTCGGGTGATTTTTCATCCCCCTCGTTGAAGAATGGCGCGAACACGATCGATAGAGATCGAATACGTGCGAGCGTATAGCGGATTCTGGATCCGATCTCTATCTAGATCCGGCGTGTGCACGAGTTCCGTTCGAGTGAGTCAGACTTATCAACGTCGTTCTTTCCCACTCTCGCTTAACACGTAGCGCATACGTAAGTACGCTCACTTAAGCGACATTTCATTGTGCATTAATGGGCGCAATTCGCAAGTGAATTCTTTTTTTTTTTTCAAAAGAGAAGTTGATTTTCATGATTTGACGATTGTTATTAAATATATAGTATACGTGATTAATGATTATTAGAAGCGTAATTAGTTTGAATTATAATTTAGTTGGTACTTTTCGAAAGATGTACGTTTATGTAGATTTAAATTACAGTTTGTTTTTAACAGTGATAATTGTATTTCTAACATTTAATCTGAAAATCTACGTGCTATTTATTGCGCTTATTATTGCACGTGAGAATAATCTCTCGATGATGGTAACAGCACGTTATGTAAAAGAAGAATTATTTTTATTAATGAATATATTAGTCGAGAATATCCAAGTTTCGTTTCGTTTTCCATACGAATTTAGAAATTTAATGTTTCTAATTAATATCTCAAGGAATAAGTCAACTTTAATATTATTATTCTCAAAAAGTGACATTTTTTTTTTTTCTTTGAAATATTTTAAGCTACTTTAATATTTTAAGCTATATTTTAAGTCACTTCTTTAAAAAGCTTCATTTATCGTTCTTTGTCTGCACATTTTAATTATAACATGTATAATGGACATACACACACACATATATAGTAATCATTCATTGTACGATTACAAATTACTACACGATTCACAATTGTGATTACTATAATTATAATAATCATCGAAACGTGATTATTTATTTAACTGGGATGCGTGATACCATGATTTCCAAAATTTCATCAGATATGCCTGCTCGTCACATGTTTTGTCTAATTGAATATACACGTACGATACAGGTTTAATTTACGGAGAAAGTAAAGGATTAATGGCCACGGATCAAGTGTGAATCAATTTGCTTCTCAACCGGTGAAATGAGTAACTGAGAAATTTCACGTCCTCGGCTGAAGATCAATTTTTTTTTCTTTTTTTTTTTACTTTCGATAAAAGTTGGACGATTATTGAATTGCAAGAAAAAAAAATGTTCTTTTAGAAACATGTTTTTCGAATAAAACGATTCATAATATTTTCTCAAATTTAATAAAATATTTTCTTTTCATTCGTCAAGATTTCTTCGTATTAATAAAATCCATAAAAATTTATAAAATATCAACACGAAGAAATGAAAAATTCTTGTATTAATGAACGTACATCTCGCGTGTTACACTTCTTATCTATCCACAAAATCAACAAGATAAGATATTATATATTTTCGCGATAATTAATTTACAATTTCACTCATTCAAGTATAATATTTTATCCCAACATATCAACAAGAATTCGAATTCCGTTTTATACAACACACGAAATGGCAATTTCGTTTTATTACACTTGAAAAAAGAAATCACGAATTAAAAGAAGAAAATATATATACACATACATAAATAATGAAAAAAACGATTGCATAAGTAGAACGCAGTAGACAGTGCGTGCGACTAATAAATCTGAATCTACGATGATGGGACGAGATATGAACGAAACAAAAAAAAAAAAAAAAAAAAAACTAACCAGACCTTGCGCCAGGATGCCAATTAATCTTCAGTGCGATTTGAAAAAGAGAAAAGAGGAGAAGAGAAAGAAGAAAAAAGAGAGAAAAAGGGAAAAATGCACGCGAGAAAACGCGCGCGTAGGAAATATACGTCCTTGGCGTTTCTAATTCTCCGAGTACCTCGAGGTTTCTTCTTCGTGGCGTGCCTCCCTCGTTCATGAATGGAAAAAAAGAATCGCGGCCTCGAGAGAGGAGGCTTCGATCGAAAGTTCGTTATTGCGCGATCGTTCGCCGATTTGAAAGCGATTTGACGCGCGCGATTTTCCAAGCGGGATCTGAGAGGGGGAGAGGGATTACGGATTCGATAACGAAACGAGAAGCCGCAATTAAGCCGGCCACGCGACATTATTAAATGTTTTTTGATTTTTTTTATTATCGTGAAACGCACGCACACACGCGCGCGCGCGCGATAATCAATGATCAGACGCGGACCTTGGACGCGTGAAACGTGCTCGTGTTCCTTTTTCCGCAAAATCGTGTATAAATACCCGTTCCTCCAGCGATCGATAGAAAAGTGAAAGATCGAAGCACGCCTGTGCGTAACTCTCGTCGATTTGTTATTTTACGCGTCGTTTTCACCTGTTTGCCTCTGTTTGGCTACGATCGGTTTCCATGCTACGTCGCGTTTTCTCTCCTCTCGTTTTTTATTTTTTCGAATTTGTTTTTTTTTCTTTTCCTTTTGCTTTTTTTTTTTATAGTTTGACGATGATCGTGAGAATGAATGAAGCAATGGAGTAGCTCGTTTAGACGATTTTTCTTTTTGTTTTGTACGAATCGAAAGCATTGAATTTTCATGCCCAAATTTATCGATTCATTTAAGTGATGTTTTACTGATTCAGTAATTTCCACGAATAAACGAAGGATGGATGTATGGAGTTGAATTTTTCATAGAAGAAAATTTTTTATAAAATCATATTATCTTTGCGTTTTTGAAAAAAAGAAATTAAAATATATATTGCAGAACATTTTTTTCAATTTTTTTGATCGTATCGATCGTATTTTGGAATATCAATTTTGAAAAAATCAAAATAGCAAGATCACTCGAATGATCGAAACGAGCTCGATCGATACTGTTGTATAAAGCAAGGTTACCGACATTACGTAACCATCATAGTAATCGATCACGTGTACTTTCTCTATACTTTTGGGCATCTTCTTCATTTCCAGTTTGAGAATTTCACTCGAGCGGGCATGTATGAAGGTGAAATATCGCGTTTGTGTGTGTGTGTCCACGCACGCGCTTACACGAGGATCGTTTATATTTTTTTTTTTTTTTTTTTTTAGCCGTTACGAAATATACCGGACGTTTATCAAGAAAGTCACGTAGGCAAAAGGAAAAAAAGAGAACTCTTCCGTGTATGAAAGTTCCAAAGATATCTGGTGTGTTCTCCAAGTTTCTAAATAACATATCCCCGTGTTAATGGTTAACGAAAAAAACAAATTTCGAGATTTATCGTGATAGATTTTCAAGCTGAAGAATCATCGTTCGAAAGTTTCCGTGTACGATGCCAATAGATAGAGAACAGAGAACAGAGAAAGTGAAACGGGATTAAACGGAGAGATGAATGAAGTATAGCGTGACGCGCGAGAATCGTGGCGGTTCAAACGTGCGGCAAAGTTCCCGCGCTTTTCTCGCGACACTCTGACACTCGATACCCAATACTTTCTCCGAAATATTCCTATTTTCCGATTTTTCTCCTCCGCTTGTCAATATCGAAAATTCATTAATTGTCAATAACTTTCTCCCCCCCCACCCTCGAAATTAATCAAGTTACGATATTCATTGATTTTTCGAAAAATATCCACAATCGTAATACATCGTTTCCTTCCTTTTACACTATTCAAACTACTCACCTCGATGCTGTAAGATTTCTTGATAGCGAACATCTCGCGGTTCTTCTGCGCCGCTGCTACAGCCATCATATTCGCCGTGCTGTTCTTTCCGATCGAAAAATTCTTCTAGCCCCGAAGAAAAAAAAAGAGGTCGGCTGATTTTTTTTTTCTGAGCTTTTTCACTGCCGAGTCTGGGTCGAGGGAATCTCTCGATGGATGGATCACCAATCAAGAGGCAACGACGATCTCTTTTCTCTTTCTCTTTTCTCCTCAACTTCGCACTTCGATCTCTCTCTCTCTCTTTCTCTTTCTCTCGTTCCTCGAGAGTTCGTCTTACTCTTGCTCTTGCTCTCCCTTCGAGACCTCGATGACGGCTCGACGACGACGGCAACGACAACAACGACGGCGTGGATACAACGATACGACGAAAGAACGACGGATTCCTCTCGGTAAGTCCGCTTTGGATGAAGCGTACGAGCGAATGCGCCTACGGGGCGGATTGCCGCCGCATATAAACGTTGCCTCCCTTCACCGCCGGCTAATGCCGGGGTCAGGGGTGCCCCCACCCCACCCCCGTTTCGGGTGGTCCATCGGCTGCAACCACCACCAGCTCCTCCGCCGCCGCCACCACCACCACCGCCACCGTCGTCCTCGCCTGTTCGAGCATCGTCGTTCTTCCACCGATCGCGCAGACCTCCTTTCCGAACACCACGAGGTATTTCCACGATTTCCTTGTCCTCTTCTCCTCGTCGTCACGATTTTCTCGCGTGTAAATTTATAATTTTTTTTTTTTTTTTCGTAACGGACGTAGAAGATCTTCCACCCTTCGAGTGTTCGAGTGAAATTGTTTTTTTGCAAAATGGATTTTTTTTCTTTTTTTGGATATTTGAATTTTTCGAAAGACTTGTCAAATTCTTATCCAAATTAAAAACTCGATCAGTGAGTGATGTGATAATTTGAATCTTTTTTTTTTTTTTGATTTTCGAAGATTTGGAAAGACTCGATCTTGAAATGATGGATTCTTGATTGAAGTGAAGAAATAAACGACACAACGAGTTTCCGTTTACTTTAGTGATCGAAAATTATTATTCATCTATAGTGTATTATTCTTCATCTCGAAATGCGTGGTTTATTAATCGGATTACAATTCGATTAAGAAGAAAATTCTCCTCGCAATTTCTCGATCGATAGTGAATCTCGTTGCACGGATCTCAAGGCCGATCTCCCTCCCATCCAAGAAGACGATCCATCTCGTCCCATCATTTCTCGCCGTCTCCTTCGAACAATTCCCTCGAAATTATTATTGCGAACGAAGCGAACGAGATATCGAAAGGGCTTGCCTCGCCTTAAACGGCTCGTTAATCTCTAAATAATGGGATGTAATCAGTTTCTCGCGGGACCATTAATCTGTAAAATAAGTAACGCTTATTATTAACAGGAAAAATCCTCTTTTTCCACGAAGCGGTTTCTATAAATAGCTTGCCATATAATATATTCCAGTAATCTAAGTTTCTTCTCAGGTACAGTCGATTTTCCGCGTCTGGTCGACGTCACTGATCGTAACGTCATCATTGGGGGGACTATTTGGGGAACTCCCATAATTTCTGCCGCGTTTCCACGCGATTCGTCACACTTTTTGCACTACGTATAACCTACGAATTCTACGGAATGGAGAGCGGATCGATCTCGTCTCGCCGGGAGAGAGAGGGGGAGGAGAGGGGGCGGACAAAAGGGGGAATCCAGTTGCACTCAGATTCTCCTCTGAGTCACCGTGATCTGAACGAGCACGCGGGCACATGGATCGAAAGATCCATGGGCTCGATCGACGATTCGGATCGAGACCGTTGCATTGTTCCAACACCTGTTCCGCGTTCACGCGATTCTATGAATAATCTTCCATCTCCCGAGGCGGAGATCGGAGAAGAAGAACCGTTCTTTTTTCTTTTTTTTTTTTCTCTCTCTCCCTCCTCTTTTTTTCTTCTTCATCTAACAGTTTTTTTTAATCATCATCGCGAGTACGAACGGATTTTAAAACGTTAATTCTTTAAAAAAGGATTTATCATCCAAGTGGCTCCAAGCCTTTGTAAATACCGGAAGTTTCGGGATCGGCCTTCGATTTTATCTAAGGATCCACACGTTCGATCGTTAAGGATGTAAAAATTGCATAGATCTCGATGATAACGTGTACGTGTGTGTGTGTACAAACACGATCGTACATACGTCGATTCGCATCGACGTTTGTTCTAAATGATCTTACTTTCATGCATCAAGGCCGATCTATAAGAGCACGGAAACGGAGTGGCACTTGCTCTGCGTCAGGGTAACGTAAGACGTAATCCACGCAGGTTCCTGAATTACCCAGTCCCATAAACCGGTCTGCGATTCCGGTGCTCGTATTCGTATACCTTATTGCTACGTTTCTTTCTTCTTCTTCTTCTTCTTCTTCTTCTTCTTCTTTCGTTCGAGCCAATTTCGAGGTGGGGAAAATCTAGGCGCGCAGGTGATATATTTGACGCGTGGCCGTGATAGATGAATAGATTTGTTAAATATAAGTGTGCATATATATATTAAAATTTAGAGAGGTGAATTGAGAAAGGCAAGAATTGAGCGCCTTTTGCGAAATGCAAAGCGCACTATTAGACTGGACTTGTTTTATACTTATTTAAAAGAAAAAAAAATATTGTGATTAATTGCTCGAAATGTATCAATAATGTAACAATAAGCACGCAAAGTAAGAAAATCTCTTGAAATAAAACGAGTATAGTTTATATAAGTAGTAGTATAAATAATTAGAGAGAGGTTTTCAATATCTGGGATAGTAAAAATTTTCTCAGATAAAAATGTTGGAAACGTCATTTTGTCACGTGCTGGAATGGTGCCATCTATACGATTATTAATATAAGGTAATAAATATGTAATACGATACACGATGAACGAGGTGTTGACAAGCTATTAAGAATAATATGTACAGTTATAACGTTTAAAATAATGTCTTTTCGAATATAACACAATATGATGAAGGAGTTTTAACGAGTGTTTTACTTAACAAATGATTTATACGTGTGGATGTAAATTCTAATCCACGAAGTGTCATGTCGTTGATCATGATTTATCAAACTATTGAATTCATTCATAATCCGGGAATGATATAATTTCGTCGTTTCAGAAATCTAAAATTCCTGCAATTCTTTATTCTTTCCTTCTCCCGTTTAGACGCTATTTGTCGTAATTTTTCTCTCGTTTGTGACATTATGAATAAGATTGTGAACAAGTACTTCTGAAAGTTTTCTGTAAAAGGTTAAATTGATGAATGTTCAATGAAAAGGCTTCTCGTTAGAAAAGTGAAAGATAATTACTTCTTAATGAATTCGTCCTTCGAGAGGTTAAAAACAGAGGTTTATATAACATTTTCCATCGCATGAAATTGAAAGATGCCTAATTTACATTTCAACAATTTCTATTATAATCTATTATTTTTTCAATTCGTGTAAAGAAATTGTACAACCTTGCTTCTTTCTAATTACACATGTATCGTTATCCGAGTAACTTAGAAATAATTATTAATGATCCAAGTGAAGCCGTATATGCGATAATATCTTTGGAATGATATATTACATATAATAAAACGGGGAATAAAAATTTCTTCACAAAGGAATAATGTCTAAATGTCAAATTGTACGTGACAATTCACTTCCGGCCAACAACGATATATTCGATAAAACGGAAATCGTCGTAACCATAACCAACAATGTAACCAAATATAAAAAATGCAAGTGTGATATATTAAACATTTTTTTGTGTGTGTGTATTATTATTACTTTTTCAAAGTAGATAAATAATGCAAAAATTTCCACGTGCCTCTTTTATTCATTATCATGGAAATATACAAACTCAATAATTCTAATTATGCTTCTCATTAACTTCTCCAACCGTTTCCAACAATTTCCAATTAGTCTTGGGTACTCGCGACCACAATTTAAATGAATAACACGTGGTATTTCGAGATTGTAATTTTCGCACCGCGAGTATATCAATCCGCCTCGTTCAACTGTTGCAACGATCCTGTTTCTCCTGTTACTGCGAAACGATAAGGGCTTGCTCTAAATCCCACTTTTAACCCTTTCACTATCATCGATATCTATCAATCACGATCAAACAGATTAATCGATATTCTTTCTCATAACTCGGATCGTTTAACATTCTGGTTACTCGTTATATTTTTTATCGTAACTTTATTTCCTCCAGACGAATAAATTTTCCTGTGTAAATGGAATTTTTTAGATTCTTTTTTTTTTGGGGAGGAGGAAGAGGAATAAAATTACGATCAATTTTTAAATCGAATAATATCGCTGTCAATCGAGACTTTTTTTTATCATATAGATCTTTATCTATGATCCACATGATGATGATTAAATAGTTTTTCCTTCTATATTTATGTATTCTTCTTCCTCTTACACGAATTCTCCTAGATTTTGTTTTTTTTTTTTAATCGATTCTCTAGATCTTTAGATTGGATTAATATTTTCTTAATCAAACATCTTTCTACTAAATGAATAATTATAAAATGTTTCAAACGAATTCTTCGAACACTTCTTTTTCTTTTTTCCTCTTTTAATCCAACAAAATCAATATTTTCCTAGTGAACGAACAAAATAACGAAAAAGATAAATTGAATAAATCTGATAACAGTTTGATATTCTCCGAGGAAACGGTGTTAAACGAGTGAAGTTAGTGCGGTTTCGTGTTTCACGGGAACGCACAATTCTTCCCCGTGATATATCGTCATCTCTCTTTTTTTTTTCTCTCCCTCACATGACTCATTATTACGCTCGGGATTACCGCTGATTGATGTATTTACGAAATACGGGAGACACTGATTGCTTCCAAGGAAAGTGTACAAAAGTTTCCTTTTTCTTTTTCCTTTTTCTTTTTCTTTTTCTTTTTCTTTTGAGAGACCTTGATTAACCGTGCCACCAGGCGTGCACAACTCTTAGACTTAGTGTTTTGTTGTCTCAAAGCGTTTTTCGATGAAAATATGGCTCGAATATGTACGCTCGCTCGTTGTTTGAACGCCGCTCGTTGCGATACGAGACCCACACGGCATACCTCGAAATGTTAATTGCCGCTTGAGATCGCGGAAACGCGTTTAAGGTCGTCTTACGTGTACACGGTACATATGTAGATAGAGGCAGGAACGGGAGGGAAATCGTTCGATGAATTGTAACGCTTACGTTATTGATTTTTCTTTTTTTTTTTTTTTTTTTTTTTTTTTGCGAAAAATTGGAATGCGAATAATAGAAATAGTAGGCGGTCGATAACTTGGATCGAAGATATTTTAAAGATATATATTTTTTAACGATACGTTTAATGACGCGATTTGAACGAATATCTGAAGAGTATGTGATTATTTCTTAATTTTTTAGTAACTTTTTAGTAACTTTTGAAAGTGAAATGTAATAAGAAAATTGATCAATTGGCAAGACGTTATGATTTGCTTTTAAATATTGTACTCTTACAGTATGATCGAAGAAATAAAAATAATTGAATGTAATTGAAACGAGATTTCTCGATAGGATCATGCGATCTCTTTTATATTTGGAGTTTTGATACACGGAAAAATGAAATTCTTTTCCAATTCTAATCGATCTTAATTCTATTGCTATATATGTCGTAATCGTTTTTTAACTTTCTCTTTAACGAAATTTCATTATACGAAGAAAAGCCATTATCGTATGTAAATATATGAGATATTATCTAATTTAAGATCAAGATTTAATCGAGTGTAGGTTAATCGATGTTTGAGAGTTTCCAAATTCTTCAAATTCTAACCTCATATTTCCATTTCAAATTTAGAAATTTCTTTCTTTTCTTTCTTTTCTTTTCTTTTTTTTGCTCGAAATGAAAAATCTAACTCGTCGAAATTATCCAAAGTCTAAATTTGCGTAAGTTTCTTTTTTTATTTTTCATTTTTTTATTACTCTAATAAAATTGAATTAAATTAATTTGAATTTCGTAATATTGGTTTGAACAATATTACCAACAATATTATGGTATCAAATAGCAGTAATCTGGTATAAACGTAATAAGAATACATCTACATATATTTATGCAAATCGATCGCATTTTACTAATGTTTCTATTATAGCACAATAGACGAATAATCTTCTCTTTCTTCTTCAGGCGAGAAAAGTTCACGAATTGATAAGATTTTTATTATAATTTATCTATTGTATTTATTTATTACCTTTCCACTTCAACTTCTCTTTTGCATTTTTTTTCTGCCACTTTTTGTCACTAATGCGATCATCGATTTGCCTTACAGGATATGGAGATCGCATTCATGTAGCGTTTCTCGTGCAAACAAGAAACTTATACAATAGATGAATAATTAATTCTCTAATGCAGATCGATCGTCTATGAGCGAGCCTTGATCACGGCGGAACTGTAAACGGAACGTACAGGGGCTCGATTATGGTAATTATATCGGTAATAAAGTCGTCCATTTGTCATTTTACTTTTAATTTTTACAATTGGTTACGTAACTCGCTAAGTCAGAGTATCGTTTGCATTTGTCGTACGATATTTTGATTTATATTTGTAATCAATGATCGAGAATTGCAATTCAATTGTTTGTTAAAAAAATATCAGGATGGACGAATATTAATTTTTTACTCTTCATGATTGATTAAATTAAATAAGAACTATTAAAATTTATATAGCCTTTCGATTTTATAAAGTTTTTTCTCGTAAAATTAAATTCTTTACGAAATTGTATATTATTTCTTTTTTTCTAAATGTTTCATTGAAAAAAACAAGAATTTCTTATCAATTATTACGTACAAATTGAATTCAAAAGTATCCAATCTCTTCATTATATCTCATATTTAATTTTTAACATATGAATTTTTATCATTTATAATATAACATATTATAGAATAAAATAATAAATATACAAAATGATGTTAAAAATTCATATTTCAAATTTCATATTTGCTTTTTCGTATTAATATACAATTTATACAATTCGATATAGATTTTTGAAACTAACACTATATCAATTTAAAAATATATATTCACACATCTAAAACTTGCCAATTTTATCAATAATAATAAATGTAAAATCACAAAGCTCTGTTAAGAATGTTTAAAAAACAACGAAAAATCGAAATTTACTTTACAAAGTGAGAAGATAACTTGTCCACATCAAACCTAACCTCGAATGGCGCTGCAATCGCGTTTCACGTAAAATTACACCGCATTTCTTTCACCCCATTCCAGGACATAAATTGAAAAATCGACTTTTCTTCGTAAAACCTTCGTAAAACTGAACAAACAAATACGTAATCTTACCGAGGAAACGTTTAAACCGCTATAGCTATGATGGTAATCGACGACAAATACCTTCGATCAGGTGATTTGGAAAATAGCCGATGATCATTACGACGAATGACGGCGCGCAACTTTGACGTTCACGGGTAATCACGTTCGCAACAACGTTCGTAATCAACGTGATGCGCAATTTAAATCGCAAGCGCGAAAAGTGTGCTGACCGTGTTAAGCAACGATACATTCGCTACTTTGTTCCAAAGGGTGGAATAAATCTCGTAATAAAGTTAACAAGTTTAAATTAATCATAATTCTGAAAATGCGTTTTTTAATATTTAAAAAAATGTTTCATCGATATTTCTTCAAATAATGAATTTCAATCGAAACACATTAACCTTCATATAGAAGATTATTAAATTAATATATTCAATTATACGATAATCTTCCTCGTCTATTTTCGACATTAAATACATCAATTAACCACATCTTGCAATCTTTGCAAAATCCATCTTGCAGATCAAACGATATTTAATTTTTCCACGTGACTCTTTATCCTATCTTATATCGCTTGGTAAATTATAAAACGTTTTGTACGTTCGAAAGAAATGCGAAATAACGCGAACAATCCCCCCCTCCCCGTGCACTCAGCCCGTTTCGAGATAAGCGAACGACGTTTGTTTCATACTCCAGCCATTTTCAAACGAGAACCATTACCTGTTAGGCATATTTAACATCATCTAGTCCAAGTGCTTGCCGTATTAATTATTCATCATCGAGGGTGTGTAAAACCGAGATTCATAAACGCTTTACATTATACATATATATTTTTAAACATGTGGAAACGAATCGCTGCGTAATGTCGTTTGATGGCCAACAGATTAATATCCAATGCGTCATCCAGTTTCATAAATCGGCGATACAATCGGTTAGAGTTATATCGATCAATCGAAATTAGGCCGGCACTGAGCATCGTAATTGTTGCTGATTGATCCGTGTCGTTTTCCTCGAAGGGATTAAATCGTTTCGATAAACGCCCGAGATTTACAAATAAATCTTACGTATCGAAAAAAAACTCTCGATTGATCCATTGTGACATATCATAACCGTCGCAACTTGGTCGATCGATTGACGATCACATGCGCGACGAAAAGAGAGAGGAGGCGTGCGTTTCATTTGTGCGATTGCACAAAGAAACGGCGCGTGTGGTGTCGACGCGGATCGAATCGAAGCGGAACCGCATAAAAATCGCAACGAGTCTCGTGAAACAGAAATATTACCAACGATACCACATTCCTGGTGGAATTCTACTAGATTTCAGTCGCAAGGTCGAGAATTCGTGACATCGCGCGCGTGCTCTCGCGATCACGTAGGTTTCGTTTCTGCATAGAATTACTGTGAAAAAAAAAGAGAGAGAGAGAGAGTAAAAGGAAAAGTAAAAATTCGATTTCAGGGATATATAAAAATTACACACGATCTATCTGTGTTTAGATTGCTGTGATCGAAGTAGAGAAAGAGAGAGAGAGAGATGTTGAATAAAAAAAAGATAAAGGTATTAGCGTGAAACGAGCGAGAGTATCACACGTGGACCTTTCCACGAAAGAAACGAAACTTTTTTTCAACGAATGAGGTCTGGGTGAGTTCAATGCCTCTACCTCTCTCTTTTCATCCGTGGAACAGACGGATTGTGCCGGTCGACCACCGTGTAACACATGCACCGATTGCTGGACGATTACTCACGCCCAGGCTGGGGCGGATCAACGTAGAACAGAAAGCAATTCGACCTCGGCCGGAACCAAACTCAAGGACCAATTATCTAGCGACTGGTAGACCGTTTTGCGATCCCCGGGTTGCCGGTGGGTGTTTAACGAGGAATTTGTTCCGCTACTGGAATAGAATTGGGTTCGTTCTTTTCTAATTTCTTTTTTGGATTTGTTTTGTCTTTTTTTTGCAAAGAAATGTGGTATCGATACAAATCGATCGATTCGTATCCTATTGAGAATACCTTGAACGCGTTCGAGATGGAAGGAGGATGTGTAAGGAAGTGATGAGATTCGAAAGAAGTGATTTTTGCATTTTGATATGTAAGATACGTTGATATGTTGAATTTTATTTACGTTTAGAGACAAAGATCTTTTCTACTTGAATGAATATTGCGTATCTTATTGATTTTTATAAAAAAAGTATCTAAGCACGAACAATGGAAGAATGAGAAAAAATTGATCAGTATTTATTCATCAAGTGATTAAATTAGATTTAGTTATTTTCTAAGACAAAGATTATAAACTTGTTATATTTCTTCTTTAAGATTATCGATTTATTATTTGTTTCGAACAGAAAAGAAATTTTATAATAAAATTAGAAACTAGATTTAGAAATGCTATCAAATTTAAAATCCATGATTTATTGTACATTTTTACGTTCATTCGTATTTTTTATTTTTCGAAGAATGTTTTATCAACTATAGACAACTAATTACAGATCTATAGACGATTCAAACGTCATTGATGGGATAATACATTTACAAAGTTGCATAGTTTCACTGAGAAAATAGAATCCAAGAAAATCGTGTAGCACGGTGATTTTGCTTTGCGGAAGGTCGTCGTATTGGATTCTTTGTAATTCTTGCGTGAAGAAAAATGTTGGCGCGAGTCAACAACCGGGTATAAATGTCGTAAGTAAATCTCGCAGCTCTACGCGTGAACGATATTTGCATTGCCTTTTTCATCGTGCTATATTTAAATACCTCTGATCTCGTGAATCTCCGTTGATTCATTCCGATTGATTTTTCACGTCGACACGTCTGTCCAGATAATATGGAAACGTGTCTTACAAGTGTCAGACAATGTTCTGCAATTGTTAACACACTTTTCGAATTCTTACATTTTAGAATCAAAAAAGAAGTTAAAAAAGAAGAAGTAAACTTTTTAAGATATTGTAAATATTGATGAGAAATTATGTTAGAAATTATTTAGGATTATGTAAGATTCTCAAATTATTTACAATTATTTTCAATATTTTTAAATAAATAAAAAGGTCTAAGATATAGGATAAATATAAATTAATAAAAAATTGCAAATATTATATGGAGAATTTAAAAATTCAAAAATATGCATGAAACAAACATAATATGCAAAAATAAGATATTGAAATTAAATTATAATATTCATTATTCAATATTTCTGTATTCAAATTCCGTTTCTTTTATATTTTTAAAATCATTAATTTGCATAAATATTCAAAGGCTAAATATTAAGTGATTCAGATTATCTTTATCCCTCAAGAACATTTTTATTAACATAAAAAAAAAAAATGATCATACCGATACTTAAATATCCATTTTGAATCACAAAATAAAATTATACGTATATCTATGACATATATTAAAAATTGCTTCATTAAAAAAAAAAAAAATCCCACCAATTTAATTATCAAACATGCTTGCTTACAAATATAAACCATCTTCCACAATCCTTTCTCCCCAATTCTTCCTTTTTTCCCTCCCCCTTCCCTCTCCCTTTTATTATTATTTTTTTCACTCGTTTAGAAACATCTTCACGGTCGATACTGCGTGTACAATCGGAGTCAAACACGGGTTCCAGAACGCGGGAAATTACTCTGAGATTGACGGGCTAACAATGAGCGTGCCAGTGGCACGAAGGCCACTCTGTCAGGTCAGAGAGGTTTTTAATAATTACGAGGGCTCGCCATCGTCGGCGATCCACCACCGACACCGACACCGGATATTCGAAAATGGCCGGATCTCTGAACAAGATATACGCGTTCCTACGATGCGCGTCATATGGGATGGAGGAGGCGGCTACAAGCCTCCAAGCCTATATCTCGAAGGCAGTTGCAATTAAAAAAAAGAGAGATATATATTTATTAATGCGTTCACATTACCCGGTTTTTCGATAAATCTGTCATTACGATCGTCGATACGTCGATCTTTACTGGCCTATTATTAGAAAATATTAATTTATGTTAATCGGATCTCTTCGTAAGAGAGAGATGTATTCACAATCTGACCTGCATTCGAGGTATGTACCTTTTTAAAAACTGGAATAATGTACAAGGACGTTCGTTTAAGGATTATTATTGTTATTGTATGCATTCCAAATAACGTTAATGATACAGGTTTTACGATCATCGGAGTCATCGTTCACCCTTATTGAACGTAAACGGTTGGATCATTGCTCGCGTGAGCAAATGATATTATCTGGATGATATTATCTGTTGATTAATCATGGAAAATATTAATCGAGCTTTTTGATTAAAATGTTTGGACAACGAATATTCTTATGTGTTTTTCTTCGATATCGTTGCAGTTTTATTAATTAAATTAATATGAAAAGAAGTGATAAAATATATATATAAGGAGAATTTTTGGATAAATTATTGTGTGTCTTGCTTTAATGCAAACTATTAATATGCAAATGTCATTTTATATAATTAAGCATCAAATCTTCAAATAAAATTTTTATTTGAGATGTCAGATATTGATTATTTTATTTTTTCCATAGATGAATAATATGTTAAATGTATAGTGAATCGTACTCTTAAATATTCGATTGGATTTAATATAAAAATATATATCAATTATCATTTATCGATTGTTAGATATCATTGAAATATGTTACGTCGTAAAGCGAAATTTCAATAGGTTTTTACTGTGAGAAATAAACAATGAGTTTTATTTCACATTGTCTTATTTCACAATCGAATAACAGAAGAGAAAACACAATTTATTGTTCATACGCATTATTTTCAAGGAAACTATTAACACGATGAAATGAAAATACGATAGCATAAATTTTCTTATAACGCAATATTAAATGTAGAAATTAATTTATTTAAAAATGACATAACTTTGAAATATTATCTCTTTGTGATTTTCATTCTATCTCTCGGATAATTCCTTGTGATAAGGATTTATTAAATTTTTCTTAAGTACATACATATCTATATTTTAATTATTACAATAAATTAATAAATTAGTACATATTAAGATCTGAATTCTATTATATTCATCTCAAATGAAGGTGTAAGAAAAGGAAAATCACGAGATTGTATCTAGAAAATTTTTAATGATACACAAAAAAGATATAGAGTAATTTGATTAACACTTTTAAAAAGTTCCTTAATCTCTTTTAAAAACTGTATTCTATTATTCTATTCAATTTCGACGATGCAAAATAAATGAATTAAAAAGAAAAAAAAAGACAAGCAAAAAATCTACTCGTATAAAACGATCAATTCCTTGACATTTCTTCTTTTGACGAATATATATGTCAAATTTGCTTCCATTTGTCCTTGATTTTACATTTGCCCGTCATTTCTTATAAAAACCCCGCTGTTACAAGTTCTTCCATTCTTTCCAAATGTCAATGAGTCACAAAATTTCAAAAGTCGATTTTTAGGTTAAGACAAGCGTTCTAAATCCATTTCATTCTCGTCAAAACCTACGTTACCTTGAAACGTAGGCTTTAATCGAGCAAATTCTAGTACGAAACAAGATGAAACAAAGAATCGATTCGAATTGGATCGAAAAAAAATAGAGGCCGTACGACTTTTTATGTAAAACGATCACACATCGATACACAATGATTTTTTTATGTTTATATTTTCGTTCAATTTGTCGTTGTGCTGGTCAAACCTAGATTGTCCTTTTTTTTTTTTTTTGTTATGCATTCAATCCGATCAGTGGTTGTAACAAGCGATTCAGCGAGTTCAAGGAACGCTCATCCTAGTTCTAACCTCTCATTGTCTTGCGTGCGTTAATCAACGTTAGCATCGAAGCGTGATTATTTTCTCGATTGTTTAGATCGATAGTGATCTGACGGGCGTGATTTCCATATTTCGACTTCGATGATCGAATATTCGTAGGAAAGAGAAAGAGAAATAGAAATTGAACCAAGTGTATTTCATTGAAATTTTACCTGTCTTAAAGGTCAAGCAGATGGAGCAATAATGCAACTTTCATATTTCGACAATAATGGAGAACTCGAAATAAAAAAAAAAAAATAATAACAAACCAGATATTTTCCATCGAAATTCGATTCAATAGCAAGCAGTTATAGCAAGACGTCGATCAAATGAAAATGGAAATAAATTGAACGATAATCTAATCAACAGAATTTTTACACCTCGACCATGATCAAAAAGTTCAAAGGAAAGGGGAAAGAAAAAAAGAAGCTAGATCGGATATCTTTTATCTATCTCTCTTTGAATTAATACAATTTTCACATTTAGACGATGATCGAGCATTAAAAGGAGAGAAAAAGAAACTAAATTAAAGATTTTCCATCGAAATTTAATCCGAGATCACTTACAGCGAATAAAGCGATAATCTAACCAATATGACTTCTATATTTTGACGATATTTCGAAAGAATAAAAAGTCCCTAGACTAGGAATTTTTTACTAACATTCGAGACTAATTACAGCAAGAGCTCGATTAAATGAGAATCGAGAGATCAAGCGAGAAGAGAAGAGAGAATTTTTATTCGTGGGACGATCTTCTCGAAATTGTTTCCATGATTCGACGATAATTCCACTCTGGTGACCGAGTTAAGCCGTTGGAACGCCGGCACATTTTATGGCCGACATGGGGTTAAGACTCGACATATTTCATAGGGAATCCAGTCTTGGAATCCTCGCGATCCACGAACCACTTATTCTGGATAAGCAAGCCGTATAAAGATTTCTGTGATTTGCGGTGACGAAAAGCAGGCTGTCTTTATTCTCCATTTAGCCAGCTGAAATCAACGATTTATTTCCGAAGTGATAATGCGAGGCTAGAAGGTAAGGCTACATGGGATGAAGAAAAATATACGAAGGGTGAGGGGGAGAGAATAGTGATACGTGGTTAAAATTATCATGTTGTTACGTAGAAACGAGGAAAAATATGAGAGGATTTATCCCGATCGTGGGAATTGCGGTTATCGATTCAAGTTTCAATTTTCCATATCAAACTAATTATACAGATAACCAATAATAATACAAATAAAGTTTTATAATTTTTTTTTCCCGTTTGCAATATTGTTGCATATAGGAGCCCTTATTATTTACATCACATTTCACCATAATAATTTTACAAATAATATTTTTTTAGCACGTCTCAATACTTTTTTTTTTAAATAATTTAATTTAATATCCAATAATATCCAATAATATATATATTGGAAATATATATTCAATATCGATTAATAACTTAGTTCACAAAAAACATATCTCTTTTCGTGATAATGTTACAATGTTTACTTAATATCTTCAAATCAATCAATGTTAATTATCAACATAAAAGTATAATAGTCGAAATATTTCATCATAATCAATTTCGTATTAGCTTTGAGTAGATTTTTCTTCGCTATGGCCAACGAATCAGGATTCTACGTCCAAGGTGCACCATTTTCTATTTCCTCACCGCTCCAACGATTTTTCAATTGTTTCGCGTTTTCTTTTGTTTCGCGATCGATCCGATATTCATAGATATATAAAAACTCAGATTCTACGTAGAATGAAAAATAAGACGCGGATACATTGTACCGTGAAGTGATTGCGAAAGAGGGAATACATTATTAGAAACGATGTTATAATCGGTGACTAATAATGTTGATATCGGTATATTGCGATATCTTTTCGTCAGTGAAAACCTGGGACGGTGAAGGCGTTTAAATAATCCGAACATTTCAATTTCAATTTTCAGAGAAAGACAAAGGGATCGTGCAATATTTTCTCGTGTATCGCTTTTGGCTTGGTTTTAAATTAACGCGCGTGAGGTGAAACGAAAACTTTCCTAACGAATTATAGAATTATCGATTTATATATAAACTTAATTAATTATAAATTAAAATTAAAATAAACGAATTTTTGACGATAAATTTAATAATTTTAATAATTCTAGTATTAAATTGAATCTAATAGATTTACAATTCTATGCTTTGGTGCAAGAACTATCAATATCAGTCACAAATTATGAATTTAACATGTTCTTGCAAAAATATACACTTGTTGCACCAAGCCATAAAATTTATTCAGCGTTCAAGATTTTCCTAGTTCCTTCAATTACGTGTAAAAAAATCATACCAAGAGATTAGAATTATTCATAACAATTGATAATTACGTTTCAATATACATAATTCATGGCAAATATTTCCTTCATTAAAGTAATTTAAAATTACCGATGATAAAGTGTTTGATGGACAATCTTGATGGACAATCACTACTGTGCATCTCGAATAATTGCTGAAAAAAATCTTCTATTGTCCATGATTTATATTGTCCCTATCTAAACTCAATCGATGAAGATGTGATAAAAAAAAAGAAAATATATATAAAAATCGATCGATCAACAATAATACGAAGAATCACTAAAAATTAAAATCAATCGCTTATATCATTACTCGTACTCGGACAAAAATGATTACAGAAAGACAATGAATCCCTACACTTTTGTTTCTTCTGTTCACTGTTCGCGTATCGTGATCGTGATATAACGAGACACGCGTGCTACGTGTGCTCGGCGACCTTGCGTGGATCTCGAGTGAAACTCAAGACAGGGAGGGATGCAAATTGATCGTTAATTATTGTAATTATTTAGAACGTGTGTAATCGTGAAGCGTTACGGCACGATCCGATCGGTTAAACGTGAAACGAACGAAGTGGCAGTTGAAAAGTTCCGTCACTCTTCCAACGATCAATGAACAGTACCTGTTAATCTAACCTGTTGGATTATTCGAATTCTCAACATTCAGAATTATTTATTTCGAACATTTAAATTAATTTACTTTAAATTAGATGAGTTAGAAATCAAGCGGATTAAGTTAAATGACAGATATATTGACAGGAACACGATCGAAAATCGAATATGATCTATATGGTCTATGATAATTGCGATCACGATGACATACTTCGATCGAGTCGGAAAAAGGCGATTCGGAATTGTAGCTCGTCGTTGGTATTCGAACGGAGAAACAAGCGCATGTCCAATTAAAGAGATTCGTCAATGGGTTATTTATACAAAACAGGTAACTGGGTAATTTAGAAGTTGATAATTGGATCTTTGTCGTTACGTTAATTGAGAGAAAAGAAGAAAGATGTGAATAATGATAAAAATCCATTGTTATTTCACGTTATAGCGTAGAGGAAGAGATGAAATTTATGAAAGAAGAAAAGGGGGGTGGGGGAAAAAAACGATGGAAATTAACAGAATTAATTGCCATTCGAGAGTAAGCTCGAAGAACTCGATTGAATTATATTATTGCTTTTATTTTCGATCGTAAATGAAAAGAATATCGCGTAATTAAATGTTCTTGAAACCTGGTTCTTGAAACTGGAACGCAAAAATAAGATATTTAATTAATTTATCGGTGCTTATTTTAATTCGCTGCAAGAATTTGATAATTGTTTCTCTATTACCATTAATATTTCATGAAAAATTTAATTGAAAAATGATCTATTTTTGAAATGATACAAATATTTTATGAAACATTTCACGTGAAAGATAAAAGCTAATATATTTGCTTTAAAAATTAAACGATTTATTTGTCGTTTCATTTAAAATAAATTACTTGTTATTTGATTTCTTAATATGCAATGTTTGTTACTAAAATATTATTAAATATTTAATATGATTATTAATATTATACATTACTACTCAATCTACTCATTTATAATTTATTCTGAATCTCATTACAGAAATAAATTTTCAATCGAGAAATAACCTAATTCTTTTCTCAAACAATCGATTACCCGATCAATTTTATTTATTCGATCAAATAAAGAACACAACATCAATTGAAATGTACGAAAATCCATAGAATATCCAAGATATGCAAGAAAAACAAGAAATACCCAAAGCATAATACTCATTACGATATTTGAAGATGTACAATTTTTATTTAAACTCTATCTCCTTCGATCTCCTTATTTTAAATTACAAAATTGAAATTAAATATTCTAAAAATTCTATTTAAGTTTTATTGCAAGTTGAGTTAGATAACATTCGTATTCGAAATAATTATTCTTTAATTATTAAAATAAATTCCGTGTGATTCTTCACGTGTGTTTCAAACGAACGATTACGAAACGGTTAAAATAATCGATTTTAAGAAACGCTTTATTAATTTCGCGTTACGAAATGTTTGATAGAATTGATCATATGTCATCTGACAGGTGAATCTGATCCGTACAATTACTCTTTCCACGTACTCGATTTCGAGATGTTTACGTTCTTTCGCCAATTCACGATGATTTTATTCGTTGAATAACACATATGGAATAACACATATTTAATTAACGATTCCTAGGATGGGAATTAAAAACTGCATTTATCAATCAAGGTGAATCGTTGCGGTTAACTCCTGAAGATTTTCATCCTTGTCCGTTGGGCCTTGTATCCTTGCCAAGGATTTTTCAAACAGGAATCAAAAAATAAAAACGCGACGATTTATGTCTTATGACAAGATTCTAAAGCATCTTGAATGGAATGCGAATAATTTTTAATAATAGGGTTTCAATCAATTGAGTTTTTATCGTTTCTACTTTGGGTCTTGGGATTTTTCAATATACACGTGTAATAAATGACACGTGTTTTTGAAAATGCGCACTTAATGCGAATTTTTGCATAAAAAGATTACTCGATCGTTACTTCTGTTGCTTCTTTGAAGATTTTTATTACGAGTTTAACGAGAACTAATGTTATCGAAGCAAAGAGCATTTTAAGGTAGAATGTATTAATATTCATACAAATCGTAATAATGATCACGAATATGGGTTTGCCCAATTTTTGAATAAAATTTTGTATTAAAAAAGTTTTTGCGCTCGAGGAACAAGTTTTGTCCAAAAAAAAAAAAAAAGAAAAAATTACGAAAAAGAATTTCAAAGCTGTTATACACAGCTCTGCATCTCAACTGGAAGATATCTACAGATATTTAGCAACACGTATAATTGATATCAAACTCCATTTGTCTTGTACTGTTTATTCAAAGATATTTATCTTCTTGATCGATCTCAAAAGGTTTATTGCTATTTTACTAATGGTATTTATTCGAAAATTAAATATTCTTAGGAGGAATGTAAAAAAGCGTATAGAACTTGATGCGCAATGCAAAATATTTTGATTTAACGAAGGATTGCAAAACTAGGTGCAATATTCCTTAATACGAAAAAATGCTTCGAAGAAACGATTTAAAATCGATTGACGCGTAGAGGAAGTGATTTTATACACACGTAAAGTGAAGAAGGATTTTTTTTCTAGAATTAAAACACTTCCAAGTAACGTAAGAAATTGTGGCGCCCTTCGTCCAATCAGTTGCTATTGCAAAACTCGAAGGGATAATTCCATTTTCCTTAGACATAAGGAAGAGAATCGCAATTGGTGGTTAAAGATCGTTAACAAGCCTCATGGAAAAGCCAGATCAAATAAAATGGGCGTGTATTATTACCATTGGATTTAAATGGTTTATTCCAATGTTTATTATTACCAGGAATCCACGTTTGAGGAAGTGGATAAGGTAAGGTAAGCATGATCGATCGAATCGGCATCGATATTGTTCAAGGATCAAGCGAGCGATGTGTTTGGATTAGATCAAAATATCATTGATAATCAACACTGAAGCGTGGAAGAATTTGTAATAATAATAAAAGAGATAGGACAGGAGAATAAAATGAAAGTATAATTTCGCATAAATTTATATCATCATTAATAAATCGATTACATCTTGTTTAGAAATTAATGAGATTAATGAGACGATTCTAACTGCACGCATTTAATAATTATAATAAATGAATCGATATAGTTCTTCTTGCACTTGTTGTACTTGTTAATTAATTGTATACAAAAATTATTTACGAATATTTGAATTTAATTATTTAACATTTGTATCCTCGATTCAGTATATATCGACATATATGTAGCATAATGAAACATAAGAATTTAATATAATATAATATTTTCAAAATGATATTATTATTATTGTTCATTAACTTGAGTTTTAAAAATCAAAGCTCACTATTATTTTTACTCGTGAATTTTAATGATGATTTAACGATGATGTCATATATGGATAATTTGATCATTTTAATTCATGCTATAAAAAGAAAAAGAGAATTTTAAAAATAACTTTTCGAAATATCAAAAATTTCGGATATTTTTTTTACGTTACATTCTGCGATCAAAGTATTCTTTTACATATTTTTTTGATTAAACTTAATTTTACAATTTTCATCATCTATCTACGTCATGCTACGCGATTATGTCTTTTTTCAAACGATATAATGACACGTGAACCGGTCAAAGAACGATTTTTTTCAAATGAATGAGCAAGGTGTAGATAGGTGGTATTCTCATTTGGAAGATCGGGCATCTAATAAGGATAAAAGAATTCAAGGTTCGCAAGTGGTTCGCGCAGCTGGATAAGATCCATGGCCAGATTGTCTCGAAATCACGTGCGCCAACCGAAGGAAAAGAAAGAAAGAGAAAATATATCGAGATATAATGGATTGTCACGACATTTTATTCTTATCGATCGTTATGGGAAAATAAATCAATTGCGCAACATTTTAGTTGTTACCGATCAACAGGTTCAATACGAATTATTATCAGACGAATTACATCGGAAAGATTTTATTTCAGATCGATCATATCTTTGTTTCAGAAATGTTTTTTTTTTAAATAACGGATTCAAGAAATTCATTCAGAAATCGAAATAAAATTTTATTTAATATCAAGTAATACGAAGTATGAATTATTTTTGTATTGACACTTTGAAATATTTTCAGATCTTTAAATTAAGTAATTAAGTATATAATTAAATTTTTTGATTGTTTGTAAAATAAAGATATAAATGATAAAGGTATAGTAATAAAACTAAATAAAACTTCAATATTAAAAATTTATTTTAATCATAATTTTTTTTATCATATCTATTAATTGTTAAATAATCATATATATTAAACAAATATCAAAATTTATAATTAATTCAATAATTATTAATCGCGAAATTATTACTCTTTTGATTAAATCAATTTGAGTCAATTTTCAAGAAATATATAATAGAATAAATTAATCATCTCCTTTGATATGCTAGTTTAATTTTTAATTCTTTCTTTCAAATATGTGATAATCCAGTTTTTATAATTCTATTATTTCTATTCTATATAAAAATAATCTCTTAATAGAGGAATTGAAAAAGATAATAGGTTGTTATATATAAAAAAAGAAGAAAGAACTATTTTTATTAATGGATATTGATCGAGAATATTTTAATTATTCTTGAAATGTAATATTTCCAATTCCATTCTAGAAATAGATTTGCTTAATTGATTTGAAATTATTTCTATTGTTTTGGAAAATTTAAAGTTGAAAAGTTATTATTGAATAATAATTACAAATATTATGCAAGATTATTATTCTCTGTTATGGTTATTTGATAATTGTTCAATCCTGAGATAAAAATACAAATAAACGACAAGAAAGTAAGAGAATACAAGTTTCGTTAAGCTTATATTCATAGATTGTTCCATTGCGAATTATAATAAGGAAATATCATTGAAACGTGCAATTACAAAGTTATAAAGAAAACGTCAAATAATGAGTTTCATTAAGAAGTGTCCTTCTGAGAACATTGCGGAAATAACATTAATATTGTGGCCATGTTACTCGGAATATAATGCAGCTGTTTTACGTTATCAAATTTAGAAGAAAAGCATTGATAAATCAATCGAAGTTTATTCGAGAAGAAATAAGTTTATTTGTAAAGAAATGATTCCACGTATTTACAATATATCCTATATATACAATTATATTAACATTCGAACTCTTAAATATATGAATCATTATTATGTCAATTTCTTTTCAAACTAAAAAATGAACAGAGAAAATTTATATTATATATAATAAGTAGAATAATACTTATTAATTCTGTTATATTAAAAATAATTTTTAATATTGTATCAAAACAAAATTTCTTCAAAATAACAAATTCAGAGATACATAATTTCTAATACGATAAAATAAACAAATCGAATCGCTATTCTTCACCATGCAAATGAATATACATTATACTTGGTATTCAATATTTCCTTCCTGGAAGTTAAGTGAAAAAAACTAGAGTTAAATGAATCACTCGCGCTATAGTCACGAAACAGGTGATCACCCGAGGCATTTAACGCGATCAGGGATCATTATCCAAGAAAAATCAAACCATCCTGGACCAGTTGCACAGAAATCGATCTTTAAGGTCGTATCGATCCCCCGACCATCCCTCCTTCCACCCCTCCTCTTCCAATCATATAATCGTCGATCGTTCCTTCCGTTTTCCGTGGATCATGTTTAGTTAATTGTTAACAACAGTTAATTCACGAAGGATACCGGATACATTGTTAAAAACAATTTATTACGCGTGACGTACGATCGATTGCGATAAAAAAAAAGAAAAAAAAAAGAAAAAATACGAACTTGAAAATAAAAATTTCGTGTCGTAATAAAATGTTGAACGAGCAAAAAACAAAAAGGAAAAAAAAAAACGGCAAAATGTATCGGGTTCTGCATCGACGAACAATTTGAATGAATTATCAATTATCGACGTTTAATTACCGTGATCGGTATGCAGATATGATTTCTTCTATTCATTCTACTACGATTCCGTGTTGTTCATATGCGATATCATAACAATTATTTTACATGAATTGCTAGAAGGGAGGGGAATTGTCGATTGCGTAATGGAGTAGTGTGTAGATCGATTTAAATCTTGTTGACAATGATGCTACGTATTGTGTAATTAATTGTAATTTAAAAAGATTGTTCTCTGAGAAATTATTAGATACATATATTACGAGGAAAATCATTCGTCGAATATTCGATGAAAAAAGGGGGGAAAAAAAAAGAAAAAAGGAAATCCCCTTTTCAGAAAGTAAAATCGTGATTTGTTTCAGTTTCAGCTCGATCCTTATCTGATTGGTGTAATTGTGTTGGTGTAATTGAACGTCGAGTTAAAGAATACTAATGTTCATGGCGCTGTGCGAAATAGAATTCGTTTTTCGATCGTTCGTTGTCCGCCATTATCTGATCGTGTCAATGAGCACGGTGAATAGAATCGTGGATTGATCCGATCAAGATATCGAAAAATGAAGTTACACGGATGTTAAATTTGTTTTAAAATGATAATTATTGAAAGTTATAGTGCTTTGTCTCTCTGCCTGTAATTGAAATAATATAAGTATTTCTAGATGTGTGTGATAATCTAAGAAAGGAATTATTTTTAAAACTATATTATGAAATTTTCTTTTTTTATTTTTTTTTCGTAATTTTTTAGATATTTCAATAAATATATTTAAACGAAATAATTGAAATAGAAAAATAATTAGAATTATTTCAATCGTTACGAATATTTTAAAAAAGTATATGGGTCTGAAAATGTAAAAGAAAGAAAAAAATGTTGATAATTTTATTTTGTTCCCATTCAATTACAAAATATATATAAAATCATCTCATGTTAACACTCAAGATTTTTGAATTTAATAATATTTTTTTTAGTAATAAAATTTTAAATTTAAAATATATATCGATGTCAAATAACAACGAATTCAAAGATTATTTGACAAAGAAATAAAAAATTTTTAATTTTATTATTTCAAATGAAAAGGATACTTGAATATTAACATAAGGGATAACAAATTATTTCATAAGATTTATACAATAACATTATATATAAAAAATATAACGACGTGAAAGAAAGATATTCACACGTATAATTAATTATAAAAAATATATGTAATGTTATAATTAAACGCATCCACTATTTATTTTTATCATTATGAAATAAAATTATCTAATAAGATTTATACGGCAATATTGTATACAAACAATATATTCGTATAACATGTGCATGTATGGTCAATTTTAAAAAGTTTCGAAATCATTGAATGAATAGAATGCTATATTAAAAAGAACTTATCATTACTCATCTTCCTAAGAAAATAAAATTATTGTATAAATTATATATTACGTATACGTATATGTATAAAAAATATAACAATGTATGTCTTTTCCTTTTCGTTAATTTCTGCTACTCAACCTGTGATTATACAAAAATTAATAATTACATGTTTAAAGATAATTACAGGTATAGAGATAAAAAAAAAAAATAATTCTCAGTATTGGAAACAGAATTAAGAATCTTAACCGAGATTCTTATTCTGATTCTCAGAATGAAAAATAAATTATTTTATCGACTAAATGTCTTCTTAAAAATTCTAAAAGGATATCGTAACCTTATTATTATTCAAGGATTTCAAAAAGTCAATCAGTATAAATAACACCTCTCGTTATTTAAACTTTCAGTTGATTGGTATCAATTAAATAACTATTTCTATAATCTAGTAATTTAGAAAGTTTAAACAATAAAGAGATTTTTTTTTTTTAATCCATTTTCGGAGAATATGATTTACAACGATTGGTTTTTTCATCATCGTTCCTTTAACTTTTCAACAAATTCATCCGAAACATTTGTTCGTGGAAATATTTTATTCGAGGATTCGTGCTCCGAATCGTTCTGCATCCTCGAGTAATCGGAGATTTGAATATGAGGAATCGATCTTCTCCGCGATTCGAATTTAAAAATCGACGAATCCTCGAACCTTTGACGAAAACTTTTGAAGAAATTCATCCCGAGGCATTCGTAGAAGGATGTGTCCCTACGAGACTCTTCGTTGCTGGGTTGTTGACGGTGAAACCCGATGGAAATAATCGAGGTCTCGTTGGTCGTTACAACGGACGTCGATATCCCTTTGCACTCGATGAAATCCAACACCTCCGACTCGTCCATCCTTATATCCCTGATCGTTATGTCGCAGATTGCTTTCGGCGATCGCTTCGAATTTTCCCCGATTTCTTCGTTACGATTTTTCGAACCATTCGCGTTTATTCTTGTCGACGTGGACGCGTCGACAAGTCGTGTCTTCCTCAGCATCGTCGAATAGGCGAGTGGAGAGAGTTGATTTCCAGCCCTCGTAGTAATGTTTTGCCCGTCTTTCTCTGATCTGGAAATTTTTGCAATGTGCGTAAGATGGTAGATAATACGAATTGAAAATAATGAATAATGATAAAGATTAAGATTTTCGATTTTCTTAAATAATTAATATGTCAATGTATATTTACTTATTTTTTTTTTAAATTACTATATATTTTTCCATAATATTATTTTAAATATAAAGAAAGAATTGTTTCGATGTTACGAAATTAATTTTTATTAAAAATTGTTATCGAAGCAATGAATCTTATAAAGATTAGCAAAAAAATTAACTGTTCATATTAAAATTTAATTAAGATTGGTTAATAATATATTGCTCGAAAATATTGGATTAGATTTCAGAAATTTATTAGAATCTTTGGCTTATAAATTATAAATTATAAACCTCGAACAAATCAGCGTGTTCTTGAAATTCTTCAATTTTTCTACGACAACAGATTTCCTGGAATTTTCACCGATCGAATTGTCTTGATTGGGAGAATGTTGTGAAGATTTGTCGTTGGGAGAGGCAGAAAAGCTATTCGATTTAGGATTCTCATGGATTTGATATCTCTTCGAGCAAGAACCAGCAATGTTTAATTGGTTTTTCAATTTAGGTGACCAATACCACTTCCTGTAACATTTTGTCAGATTAAGCAATACAAATTTCTTGTTGTTATATTTGAAGATTTTTTTTTTTTAATTTAACAAATTTGTATAATTTTGCTTAACAATTATGAATAATTGTTATGAAAATAATTAGATATATTCAATGTTTTATTTCAATGTTTGAATAGAAATTAATATTAATTTTGCCAAAAGCAAATTGGAAAAAATAATAATAATAGTCTATTTGATACAATTTAATAATTCTAGTTAAGATTTTGTCTTATCTGTTTTATAATACGTACAAAGATGATATAAACAATATAACGTGTAATTTAACTCTTAGTCACACTTATTTCGTGTTTGTACGCTTGTTACGATGAATCAGAGTTAATGATTGATTGAAGATTATGATTAATGTGAAATCGTATGATTATTAAATAATTAAATAATCAGTAATAATTGTATTAATAAGATAAATAAGAGAAATAATCAAAGTTATAATCAATAATGCTCATGATTAATTTAATAATCACGAAATAATTACACTTTTGATAATGACTGAATCGACAATTCTGTGAATATTTTTTTAAGATATGTTTTTTGTTTACACAATTTTAAGAATAATTACTTTGAATGATAAATTATCTCAAGATGGGTGTATCTATAATTAGTTTTTATATATATTGTTTTATATAATATAGCCTTCATTTCAAACATTTTATATAATAATTTATGCTTTTGAATGTTTCGTATGTTATATATGAGAATAATCTATCGATAACATAATAATATGATAATATGATAGCATTATATAAAAGAAGAATTATTTTCATCAATTATTGGTCGAGAATAATTAAATTTTATTATTATAAAGTATTTTAAAATATGCTTTGAACGTTATAATAAATATATATTCTAATTAAAGTAAGTAATTGAATCCTATTATTTCGTTTCTAATTAACAACTAAGGTTTAATATAATATTCCAATTCTATGATTATTCTTTTTATATTTTTTTGATAATCTTAATTTAGTTGCAAAATAAATAGTTTTATTATTTTTTTTGAAAATATATATATAAAATTTTCTTGTACATGTTTAATGTCAAATTAATTCACTAATGAAGATTTATAGACTTGTTAACAAAATCTAATGATTGCTTAATGATTGAATAAGTACTTACGGTATTACCTGTTTTGATTGTGAGGTAATATTATTTTTAAGATTTGTTGTTCCTGTTCTCTCTCTTGCACAATCGATCGTTTCGACCTCTTATCTTCGTTCGAATCGATAAAATGTTTGTTCTCATTATCAGATGCATTTCTATTCAAAGTTTCCTCTTTAAATATGAAGCGCGCCAAAGTTGATTCGCTGTCCGTTGATTTATTTCTATCTAATTATACACGATTATAAATTAATCAATTAAAAATAATAAATGAGTTACAACATTGATATCACTTTAATAATATCACTTTCGATTCGATTTGTATCTCATTTTCTTTCTAGAGATTCTTATGTATAAAAAGAAAGGATGCTTACCATGTTGTGTGCAAAATTTTTTGCAGTATGGTCCAATATAAGTCACTATGACACCGAAAGCTAATAAAGCTCCCAAAATCACGATCATTATTACGTTAACGTTCCTCTAAGCACGATTCACTCTCCGATAAATGACACGACAACAGAGGATCCTACGATTATCAGTCGAAACAGACAATGTCGAATTCATAAATATTATGAAATATGTGTAATATATAGACATTAGACAGCAGATAAACTTTGTATACGAAAATTATAGGATATAAAAGAGGTATAACAAAAATATGTAATCCTTTTTTTTTCTGGATGAAGAACTTTTAGAGATTTCATTCTTCAAATGGTTGGCTATAATTTTTTATTCTTTCTAACAAAACAAATATTTAATTCTTATATAGCGATTATTTTTAATTTGTATTTTTCAGTGTTAGATAATCGTTCGACAAATATAACAAGATGTGATTTTAATTTCTCATTCATCGATTTATTATAGAAACTTTAACGTGAATAATAAAAAATGATCTGATATTGATTACTTTTGTCAATCAAACTGTCAGTCAATTAGACAGAAGATTAAACGAGAGAAAAGGTTATTTTTCAATCTTTTATAAAGTAGAATTATTTTATAATAATTTATAATAATTAACTTAATATCGAACGATCATAGATTAAAATTCTTTAAAATCATGTGAACATTTTCTATTTTACTATTAGTCATTTAAAATAATGATTGCAACTTGATATCATATAAATTCTGTTTATAACATATGTTTTATGTAACTTATGCATTTTATATATAAATAATTTAAAAATGGCAGAATTTGATGACTCATTTTATTCGATAATTACGATAAGTTGTTACTTGAACTCTTATTTTCCAAATGAATCAAACGTTTTATTTTGATCAAACGTTTCATATCGAGTTTTTGTTGTTGTATAAAATATTATTAAATTAATAAAAATATTACTAAATAAAAAAATATGATATGTTTGAATCAAATTTATTAAATTTATTAACGTAAATGCTATTTTAAATCAAATATAATCATATGCAAATATTTTTCTTATCCATTATACAACTGATTATATGACATCATAGTTGAATTTCATATATTACTACAAACATATATTACATACATATATTACTTCAATTACTACAAAACAAATATCATTATCGAGGATTATACAAGAAAAACAAAGAAAACATAACATGTGGAAAAAAATTCATTAGAAATTTATAGAAAGAAAACATAAATAAATTTGCATTTAATTCACAACATTGAGTTCTTGATCGAAATCTCTGGAAATTTTCGACGAATCAATGAACGTTTCAACGATCATTAACATTTGAGATCGTTTATCAATTGATGATAATTGACGCAATTGCAAACAGGAAAATATATATGAAATTTAAAATGCAAATTATTTTATTTTGATTAAATATTATACAATGTGGCATGATAATAAGTACAATATGTTTTTTAATTAATCAAACAATTTTGCACAACTCGTGTGATAAAAATTAACAAAAAATCTATAGCTTGTTTATACACATACGTGTATAAATGAAATGATCTTAGTACCTTAAGTCATCTTTTTTATAGATATCGGTACATAATCCATGTAAATTACACGGTGTACTTTAACATTTACTTAGATTAATAAGTTACTTTCAAAGAGATTGTTCAATCTGTTGAATAGGATTGTGACGTTAAAAATAGTAAAAGAAATATGAGTTTAACGTAATAATTCATTTTAAATATGCCCTTAATTACTTCATTTCAAATTCACCTTTCTATTTCTAGATCAAATTCACTCTTTCACACAAATAAAATTCACACAAATTCACACAATCATATTTCTACTTTAAAATTTTTTCTACAGCAGCAATGATATTAGTTATTAATTAGAAGTTATTGAATTGTATAAATCCCATAATTTACTTCATATTAGTAGCCTAAAATTATAAATTTTTCAATTTTCAAATTAAACAAATTCTAATCCATCCCTTTCTCTCTTTCTTAGTTCTTAAATTATTCATCAATGTCTCGAACTTTTATCCTCAACATTTATGATTTTATCTCGAGTCGAGAGAATGGTACAAAAGACCACCCATTGTTTCGTTTAAGCTTGAGGTCAAGTTTGAAATCAAAGAACGAATTTTACCCATTTAAAAATCATTATATGTTTTTCACTTTGTATAGTGTCTATGATTCGATACCGGATAATATTGACAGAAAAGAGGCACGTGGCGCGATAATTAGCATGATCGTGCCTTCAACACAAGGCGTATCGAGAAACGGTAGGCTTCGCTTTCAAAGTTCAGATTTATGCACTGGAAAAGGAGATAATTTTTATAGAACGTAGCGCGATAAGACACACAATGAGAAGTGACGAAAGGGAATTGTACCAACGGAAGCAACAATGGTGATGTAATTATGTTATTCTTATTTTTCGTTTTCTCGATCTCACTTTCATTTCCTTCTTTAATTCTTCGCTAATTTTTTTTGGCTAAAAGAGTTGAATGACTATTTGAGCTAGTTTTAGATTTTTGGCATTATTGTTTGAAATAAAAATCTAATATTTAAAAAATATATTATTTTCAAATGATTTTAGTAAATATTTGATAATTTTACAAACGATAATTGGATGTAAAAGGTTGCAAGGAACACAAGTTTCTTCTCAGATCTAATAAAATATGAAATTTCTTAATTAAATTCAGTAAGTTGTAATTTTATTGATTTAGTTAAAATATATTGTTAAAATTATAAAATGCTTTTATTAATCAATGCAAACGAATAATTATTTTCGAAATCTTCAAAATATATAAATATTGATATGCAAATTAATAATTTTATATGCAATAAAAAAAAGATTACAAGATCAAAGAATACAGGAAAAAGGAAAAAAATATATTTGAAAAATATAATACGTATAATAATAATTTTTTTAAGTTTAACTTATATTCTTTCCATGCTATTGGTTTTTAATGAAGGTAATTAAAAAAATAGAGATAATTAACGATACAGTTATTATGAATTACAAAAAATAATCGTGCAGGCTTTCTAAGTGTAAAAAGTCCTTGATTTATGTTCTACATATCTACGTTTATACTCCAAGGACTATACGTACTAAGGATAGCGTTTCTACATTTTCTAAAGTTTTCGAGAATTTTATTTTCAAATCTTTGAATTTTCAAATTCTTAAACTTCAAAAATATTCAATTTTTTAATTTTAAAACTATAAACTTAATTTTTAAATTTTTAACAATTTTTCTGGATTTACATATTTTAAATTTCCAAAATATCTATAAAATTTCTTAATAATTTTGAAAATTATAAATTTTGTAATCTTTCAATTTCATTTTCAATTTATTAATTTTAATAAATCCGTAAAATTTCAATTTTTTATTCAAGCGTTAAATTTTAAGTTAAGGATAAATTCGTTTCCCTTCTTTAAATTATTACGAACCGACGTTTTCTCTGCAAATTCATTAACACAAATCGTTATGAATAGAAAGCCGAATGTCTGAGGTGATCCATCAACCAACTTCGATGAATCATTGAACGTCTTAATTATTTCTTAAGTTTTCGTGTTACACAAAACAAAGACTTATGATTGTCGAAATCTTTGCATAATCTTTCGATACGAAAGTAGGTACGCTTGTGAAAAAAGAAAAAAGAAAAAAAAAACAAGAAAATGACAATCATTGATCAATGATCAATAGAAGATTTATCGTTAATTTCATCATGCAATAGATTTATTTTATTTAAAATGAAAATTTTAATTTTAGTTTTAATATTTTTTCATCTTTGGATATAATCTCATTTATATTTTTTTTAAAAATAAAGTAATGTAATATTAAAATCTGAAAATTTATATATTTAAAATTTTATTTTTAATCTATCATTACAAGATTATATTTTAAAAAATATATCGGAATTTCAGAAAACAATTTCACCTTCTTCAGTGAAAAAGAATAAATTTGCATAATTTATATAATCTCGATGCATGTATCTTAATTTATTGTTCCAATGTTAATAATTTTATTTACTGTGATAATTCGAATTAGAATGTTTTTGTGAATTACTGTGTGCATAATTCCATGATTCGATGATTTCATTGAATGAAACTAAACGATAAAATTAAATTAAAATTATTAAAACTACATCAAAAAAGTAGCGATTTGGAAAAAAGAATTAATTACAACTTGGATTCAATTATTTAATTATTCAAATTGCATTGAAAAACTGTATATAAATCAGCAAATTAAAATTGTAATATTTAATTTGCATATCGCTTATTTCAAGGTACGGATAAATTAAATCATTAGATTTTCTAAAGTACACATTCCATTAAATATACGTAAATATTACTTATATATGTATCATATTATAAATTATATTTTTAATAAATATTTTATTGTTTTACATTTTTTTGAATAAATATAAGATAAATATAAGATAAATATATAAGGAAAAATTAAAACGTGATCTATAAATATCATAATTGACACCTAAATAATTGAATATCTAATCTAGTGAATTATGAATTATTATTATCAACATGTTTGCAATATTGTGTGTATATCTCAACGATTATTTTGTATATCTAAATACTTGTTTTTTTTTATGCTAAATAGTAGTTTCTATTTTACATAATCATCGGCCTCGATGTTTTCAATGTGTAATAATTATCCTGATGCACTCTTCAGTGGGAGGATCTACATATCTAAATTCTTATGATAAATAAATTGGAGGAGGATATGTGTATATCTAAAATCACAAGGCGGTCTTATAATATGATAAATCGACTTAAACGACTTTATTAATTATTAGTATTAATATATTCACGAATAGGCACATTAATAATTTCATAATCAATCGAAGAACAGTGTTTATAAAACTTGTTATCTCGTATTACTGTTATTATATATAAATACACATATATACGTTCAATTTTTTGATGTTTTCGCATGTATAAGTCTCAATTATTAGTAATTGCTACGAGTTTCATCATTGTAGACAATATTTTTCCCCTTCTATCGGAGTGTTTGGCCTCCACTTTTGCTCGAGGTTGAACATAGACTGTTCAAAGAAACGATCTAGAACAAGGGCAATATTATTGCGCCACGAGATATCCTTCTTTTCTCCAAATCTTTACTATATTGCTGGAAAACTTTTTAGCCAAGTCTAATTTTCCGTTCGTTACTTTATCTTCATAAATGTTTTTTTGCCAATCGCGCGTGCTTAATCAATTTGAATTATGATCTGTTTTTCGATTGGTATCAATATAATTAATTAATTATATCATGCGTAAAGGTTAAAAAACGATGGAAGAAAAAAGAGAAAGGGAAGAAGGAAGAAAGATAGAATGTTTTAGCGTTTACAGGGAATTTGAGTTGAATGTTAATTGCAGTGCAATTTTCGAATTATTATTCGTGAACGAGCGAGAATCGACTGATAAAGTCGTCGTTACTCATATCGCGGCAACACCGTGAAACCAATGTAAAAATTATACTACTAGACCACACCTGCGATGCAAGGCTAGATTTTTATCTGATTGCCAATATGCCAATACGTTGAATTTATTTTACTTTATTTTACTTATTTTTATAAATACTTTTGTAAGTATATTCTCTGACAAAATGATATACGATTTTAATGGACAAAATTATATATCTCAAAAGAAAAAAATCATATGATTATAAGTCAAATTTGATTCATTTACTACGAAGAAAGATTAATATATACGATACAGTTAACAAGAATGTTGGAAATTATTTTTTGAGTATTTTGTTAAATATAGCAAAACTTGATATATTTTATTCATTTATTTCTTACATAATACTTTTGTGATTATATTTAAATTCAGCATATAAAAAATTTTTCATTGTTAATAGATCAAATTTGTAAAAGAAATTAATAAAAATTGAATATATTCCATTAGTCTCAAGAAATATTGAAAATCGTAGAATATTATCATTTTATCATGGATTTTAATTTTGATGATTCTCCGCAATTATTTCATTCATTAACAATATATTATAAAAAAGATTATTATCAATTGTTTATGACTCATCACGATTAAAATAAAAAAATTGAATAATTCATTTAGATTTATTCGATATACCATGAGTAATATACACCATTGTAATTTTAACTATTAATTTGATTAATCATCGTGTGTAAAATTAAAATTTATATCGATGGTTAATTGTTAAACACTTTTAAGTTATGCGCCATTGTTTCTCTTCTTAAATCACCATATAAAAACACGTTCCGCATAAAACAGGGATATGGTTTTAACGATATCCATCATAAACCCGTTCTTCCCAAGTGTGAAGTTCTCTCACGTGCTAGTAATTTATTATCCTCGATTTCATTCTACGTTTAGAGGCGTGACGAACGAACACATTTACATTGCATGTTTATTTTTACAATACAACTGCAGAATAACGAAAGTATCTCATTCAATGACAATATCACTTTAATACGGAGGTAAGATTAACTTGGTTACTTAAGTTTAAACGGAATTGACAATATTCAACAGGTTTCATTAATGTGTTAAATGTGATTGAAATAAGAAACAAAATGAAAAGTAAAAAAGTTAATTGTTGGAATAATTTTATATTTCAATGATTTCTTGACCTTTCTTTTTTTATTCAGAATTTAACATCTTTGCAATCTTTTGGGTATAATTTCGTCCATTCGTTTTCACCCTCTTTCCGAGATCTTGAATCACTTTCTGGTCACGTGGCTAACCTACTTTCCAAGCTCTTACACGGTAAGTGATTCTGATTAAGTTATTCTGAAGTAAGTTTGTATTTATAAAAATCATTATACTTTGTTCAGTTTAATAAATGAATTGATAATTAATTTTGTAAGTAGTGTTGAAATTGAATATTTGATAATTAAAATTAAAAAAAAATTTAATGAATATATATGTAGAATATAATAGATTACACGTGTGAATAATTTTTTTATGGAAAGTGAAATCAAATTTTAAATACAAATTTGCCTAGTAATTTTTCTTTTACTTAATATTAAATTCTGAACACTCTTTTTAATTCAAAATTTTAATTTGAAATTAAAAAAATTATTTTATATCATACTATTACAAAATTATATTTAAAAAATTGAAAATATATATAAACTGAAATTTTCAGTGTTGATTTTCCAAAAAATTGCTCAATATAAATTCCATTATGTTGTATACACTTACAAAATTTCATTAAAACTAAAAACTATCCATTAATATTTCATTAAATAATAAAGAATAATAAATTTAAACAACTACAAGTCATCATACGTTTGATAAATGTTTAATGCATAACATTGTGCAGCATTAAAAATATGTATAAATTTCTTAAATATTTATTAAGATTGTCATATAATACTTAACTTACAAAAAAAAAAAAATGATTTGAATACATATCGAGAAAACAATCAAAAAAACATCATTATGCATATTTACTATAATTATTCTATAATTATTCTATATCACGATACTATTCAGAATATTATTTACATTTTTATATAAAAATTAATATTGTTTAAAATATTATTCTAATATTCTAATTAAAAAATAAGATTATAATTATAAAATACTGATTGATATGAAATTGGAATAAAAAAAATTGAATTAATATAATTCAAGGTAACAGATGAAGATCATCACCTTTGGTAATTATCGATTGGCAATCATGTGAATCGTTCACACCTATGGGCGTGTCATTATTTTTTTCTCGCGTATTATCAATTCAAATAAGATTGCCACAATATCATGTACCGGAGGCCTGTCTGGCTAGAGACCAATAAAATCATCGATTGTTGAAAAAATCGTTCGGCTGAATACGCGTTAATTGTTCATTTAAGAACTATGAAAGATGTTTGTCAGAAAATGCATAACATTATCAGATGATTAAAAAAAAAAAATGAATATCCGTATACATAATATATAATATTCTATTGTTCTATTCATATATGTATATATTATAATATATTAGCTATATATCACAGAATATTATATTGGATATATTAGTTACTTAATAAAATAATTGATTTGTAAGAGATTGTGTAATTATCGTTCTACATGGAGGAAAATATAATCTAAAAGTAAGTATGAGAACTATCCCTGGAAAGGATGATATCGAGAAGAAGGAATGAAAGAACGATAAGAGGATTTTCTTATGGATTTATTTTATTCCTGGCTTTGTGTAATTAAGTTCTTCCTAAGATATGACGTTCATTGTTTTATATTTATAGAAAGTGAAAAGTTCATACAGTTATTTAATCCATCTTTCAAGTTCTTTCATGTTTGTGGAAATAATTAATATATGCATAAAAATATTCAATATATTAATTTAAATTATCAATAAAAAAGAATTTTATCTTAATTAATATATTTTCAATAAATAATTAATATAATAAATAATAGAAATGCATATGTAAAATTAAAATATATAAATCAACAAAATTGATTAATTATGGATAAACCTTGAAGAACTAATAATAAAATAATTACTGTTAGCGTTGCACTATATATAATTGAATCTGAAGGTAATCTATCATAAAATAACACAATTTCCATTCTATGCATATATAAAATAATTTTATGCAATCGGAAAAATTAAAAGTAAATAATATTCAAATAATATGTAGAGTATAAAAAACTAATCTGTGAAATAGTTAAAGTTTTTTCATTAAAAATAATGTTTCATATGTATTTTATTATCTTAATAATTATAATATGTAATAATAATATGTAAAATGTAACGTTATTGTAATAATACATCTATAATCTAACAGTGTATTTCGAAAAATTAAAAATCTAAATTTATTTGATTTTAGAAATCAAAATGATGATTATATCGTAAACATAAAAAAAATCTTATAAATATGTAAAAATTCTTAATTCATTTATCATAATTAATAATTATATATCAAGTAATAGATATTGATTATTTTTTCAAAATGAAAAGATAGCATATTAGAAAATCATCTTAATCATGTTCATTATTTTTTTTATACAAAAATTTACTGATTTTCGAATAAATTTCTCTCTTGATAAATATTCAAATTTCTCATAGAAAAAAAGGAAAATCATTGTGGAAAGCTAAATTTGAAGATAAAATTTAAATTTAATTTTAAACTAATTGTATAATCTATTAATTCTATACAAAACAATATTTTACATATTTATTTTCTTGGAAAATAAAATAATAGAAAAAAAAATTTATTAATTAGAAATAAATAGAAATAAATTATTTCTTATTTATTTAAATTCTAAAATCAATAAAATTAATAAATGTATTTTTTTGTAAATAGTTACATAAAATTATTAAATAATTATTATTTATAAGAATGATTTTAAATAAAATTAATAAATTTAATGAATGAACAGATTAATCATTTTATTAGTATTCATTAAATTAGAAATTAAAATTAATAATTACAAAAAATATAAATATTTCATACTTAAATATGTATTCGTTCGAATATCTTGTCTGTGATCATTCGATGCAAGTTAGATAAGGACAGAAAATAATGAAACAAAGATAGATAGTAAAAATTTAGCAATTAGCGCCATCTTTAAAATGTCACAAATTAATTAAATGTAGAAAAAGATGCAAACAATAAGATAAAGATAAAGATAAAGAATCAACTTTTAGCGCCATCTTTTGAATATTCTATTTGTTTTATTTGCGGCACTCTAGAGATGGCGCTAATTTCTTAATTTTTATTCTATCTCTATCTTTTACTCTATTATTTGCTCTGTTTATTTTATCCTTTTATCATAGCTGTATATTGAAAAATTCAAACGAACATTTGAATATGAAATACTTAAATGTTATGATATTTAATTCTAACTTCTAATTATAAATAAAATGATCTAATGAAATAATTTATAATTAAATTATAAAATTATAAAGAATTTAAAAAAAGATATATGCATTTTATTCTCATTTCCATATTCTTTTTTATAATTTTTATTTTATCTTACATCATCTAAGATCATCATTATATTTTTATAATTATAATATGCATAAATTTAAAAATCTAAAAATAATAAAAATTTATAAATTTTTGACTATTATAATTGCATATTTATGATTATTTTATGACCATTCTTCTCATAAAATACCAGATAGAATATTTTATCAAGAAATGTAAATTCAAAATTAATCAAAAAACAGTAAATTTAATTTTACTCCATAAAAATATTAATTACAATATTAATTATTATATATAGCATTGTAATAAATCATTAGATTTATTAATTAATAATAAAAATCTAAGAATTGATAAATTCTTAATCATTATATTAAAAAATTCGATTTTAATACATTGACTTTTGATAGTCGCGTCGATCGTCGATATAAATACTACATAGGTTGCGCGAAAGTAAGTCATTCTTAACGGAGCCTTCGTAACATACAGATCGCAATTATAATACATTAATTAAATTTTTATAACATAGCAATAAATTTTCAATATTTAAAAAATTTTTTTTAACATTTATTTTCAATAAATAATATATAATTTTTTTATAAATTATACATATATTTAATATTTATTTATTTTAATTTTTTATTAATATTTATTGTTTTACTTACATATTCATTAATTTAAACATTTATTTTTTAGTTTATTTATTTCTTTAATTACATATTTATACATATATATTTATTCATTCATATATATTTTTTTTATATATTTCTTTATTTATAAATTTTATTTATTCATTTATTTTTAGTTCTCTTAATTTATTTTTTATTTAACTTATACTTTCATTTATTTAGTTATAATTTTTATAATTATAAATTTGATTTATTCATCTATATTTTTAAATTCTTTATTTATTTATATTTTTATTTCTTACTTATTTTTTAATTATTAATTTCATTTATTTATTTATAGATTTACTCATTTATATATTTATTTATTTATTTATTTATGTAATGTAAATATATTTTAATAATTAATTTTTATTATATTTTTTGTTATACGAGTCTCGATGCGTAATCATCTCCTCATCGGTGAGACCCGGTAATTGGTATCGCTTTTCATTTATTTTCCTTCTTCAAAATTTTATTACGTATTATTTTCAAATTTTTAATATAGTATAAAGTTAAATAAATTTCATTAAGACGTTAAAAAATAATGGACGACGATGGACGACGTGGGAATCTTGAATTTTATTGTATATTTCTTGTAATTAATTATAATGTTTTATATATATATATATGATATACGTATAACACGAAGCGAAAAAGGTAAAAATATTTTTGTAAAAATTTATTGCATGTTTATTAATTCAAATAATTGTAATGATTAATATTTATTTTATATTTCAAATATATTTGTTGTTATATAATATTTTTATATACTTTTTATTCTTATTTATTAATTTGTCTAATTTAATCATTAATTTTATTTTTCTTTTTTTTTTTAGCTTTTTAGATCTCGATATATACAAGATTTTCTTTAGATTATTTATTGGTTATTATTTATTTATTTTATTTAGGTTATTATTTATTTAAATATCATATGATTTCGGAGTGATTTCGGAATATAGACGACGAAAACAAATTGAAGAAGAACAGGTATTAAAAATTATGGGATTATCTTTAAGGTACTACAAATGAAGCACAAAAATGAATAAAAAATTAAAAAAACAAATAAAATAAAATAGAATAGGAATTAAACATTCGCGCTATCTGTTGATTATTTTGTTTGTTTCATCCACGGCACTCTAGATAGCGCTGATGCCACAATTTTTATCTCTGTCTTTTTTCATTATTTGCTCTTCTTACTCTGCATAATAAAATATCGAATAAATTTATATAATAAATTTTGAATACAAATTATTTTAATTTTATAACTCTAATTTCTAATTTCTAATAATTCATTATAAAAATAATAATATAATAATTTACAAATTTATTAAATTTGTAAATTTAATTATTAATTAGCAGTTAAAAAGAAATAAAAATCAACAATATAAAAACAAATTCAATATTGTTGAATGCTATTTATAAAAATAATTAAAATTTAATATAAAAGAAAATTTATTGGTCTGATATTAGAAAATTCCTTTTATCAGAACATTTTTACCTTTTTATTAGTACAGATATTTATTTACATACAAATTTACTTATATACACAACAAGGAGAGGAGAAGGATACAATAATGAACAAAAGAAAAAATCAAAAGTACCGTTTGCAATAATTTAATTCGCAAAAAAAAAAAATGATTTTTTACAATATAACGCGAAGTATGCGACACGCAGTTGGTGAATGTTGCTGTTGTTCTTGCACCTATATTTTGTTACGTCTCGCGACACCAACCACGCGTGGCATTCCCTCGTTTTTTCTAGTCTCTTCAAATAACCAGTCGCACGAGCATCAGCAATGATGCCGATCACATTAACGAACAATTTTAATTAATTAATTAATTAATAACGGTAATGGTAACGTGTAACAATTAAACATAATATTATACATTTACGAATAAATACTAAAAATAATCCTCGCAAACTCGGGTAGGAGTAATACGAACGTTTTTTCCGTTCGTATTCATAATATAAATAAAAAAGGTGATGGATAGGGGGATAACGAAAGGGATAATAAAAGGATTGGTGGAGAGAGGGTTGTTCAACTAATCATTCTTAATCATTCTTGTAAATCGCTTCTTTACACATGGTACTCGATCGATTCCGATCGTTTATCACATTCACCGACGAATCAAGTCTCGGGGGAGGTTTAAAATTTTCTCGTCGAATGATTGATAATAAAGCTTCTCGTTTACCGAAAGGAATATCTCGAGGAAATCAGGATATTCTTTTTTTAAATACAACATATTTAAATACAATTCGATGCGACTGAAAATTCGTTCGCTCGTGATTTGCGTGATTGAAAGATAAAATTTTAATATTTTACCATCTTTAATAATTCAAAAAAAAAAAAAAAAAAAGAGAAGAAACGTTATACCTTATATTCACGATATCGATTGATATTATTTATTTAAAATTAAATTTAATTTAAAATTAATTAATTTTAAATAATGATTATATTTAACGAAATTTAAATTAATTAATTAAAAATGCTTACTTATTAGATATCATGAAAATTATCGATAAAGTTTCTTAATTTTTTTTTTTTTTTTGACTTACGAATTTTCAGTTCACACAGTTATTAAATCGTGGCGATTATTTCGTGAATCGGAAGAAATGTAACTCTTCCGTTTGTGTTTGATTTCAAGTATGCGTGAGGAAGTCTTGGTCCGTTAAAAGATGAGAAAGAAAATAATAATAATAATAATATCATTATTCTACGCTGACTAGATTCTACACCCATCCAATATCGATCCTTAAAATAAATCTAGTCTCTATACGTGTGATTCTAAAAGAGGAACGATGTAACAGTGTCATTAATCTTTTGTATATTATACGTATATGCGGTGTTCACGTGAGAGATCAAACGTCGAAAATATCTACAATAAAAAGAAAGTGAAAGAAGAAAATAATTTTTATAGAAATACGATTCTCTCAAATTTCGTTGAAAAAAAAATAGAAGAGAAGAACGAAATATCTCGAAAAACGCGTTAAATTAATAAAAAAAAATCTGTCCATTATTGTTTCGTTTTCTTTATCTCGCTAACGCGTTAAATTATATGGTCCTCGATAAGACGAAGAAAGAATGTGAATTTCGTTTTTCGTTTTTCACGCCGTTAAATCGTAGAAATGCTTATTCGAAAAGTTTCTTAGCATAATGCCAAATGCGGAAGAAGTACTCGTCTTGTCTAAGAAGTCTTGCTCTCGCGTACGAATGGATGTCGGCATCCATGTTGTGTTCGCGTAGCCAAGAACTCGTGTTCTCTGTGCTGAAACTGACTGATGCGGTTTCACCCTTTTCTGTCATTTCTGCGATTGGCTCCACTACGGCTAATTCTAGAAAATTAAATGAGAATATAACGTTGAAACATTTGCAAAAATTTGTATGCATTGGTATATAAATTTTTGAACATTATTAAAACATTTTTCGAGCATCTTTTGTTTTTGAAATTTATGAAATTTGAAAATGGAAATATTTTTCAAATAATTCAAAATTTCCTTTTCAATGTTTCTAAAAAATTTCAAATATTTTCCAAATCTTATTAAAAATGTGGATTCTTAAAAATCAGTAAAATAAAAATATTGGAAGCTCACCGGAAGCTGGTATGATTTTGACAGGTTCATCAGACTCTAGAGGATCACTGAGACCGACTTCGTTTTTGGCAAAAATCCTGATTAGATACATGTGATTCTCCTGAAGATCCCTGATATTCAATTTCTGTGTATCTGCATTCACTCTGCCTACTTCCATCCACATGGTCTTCTTTGCATCTCTAATAGCAATTTTGTAACTTTCCAATGGCGCACCGCCATCTGATTCCGGCCTGCCCCACGAAATAACGACCGTGTTTGCTGCAATCTGCCTGATTTCTAATGGTGCAGTTGGTGGTGATGGAACATCTGTGAATACGGGATTAGATTAAAATTTATACGTGATTTTGAAAAGCAATTTTGAAAGAAACGAAATAAAAATTTTAATTGAAATTAAAAAATTCAAAAGGAAATAAAAATTTTATTAAATAGTTTATATTTAAAATTAAATATTATTCAAAAAGGATAATGAATATTTACTGGCATGTGTCATCAAGGTAACTGGTTCTGAGTTTGTAGGTAAACTGAGTCCCATGTTGTTCTCAGCGAAGATTCTGAAGATAAATTCGCTCTCTTTCAAATTCTCTATACAATATTGAAGTGTGGTAGCGTCCAAGGTGACAACTTTCGTCCATCTTGCTCCTTTTCCAATCAATGGCCTCTTTTCGATTATGTATCCTATTGAAGTAAGTGAACATTGTATTATTTTTTTTTGCAATTCTATACGTACAATTTTAATATTATTTAATCATTGATTGTATGTATATTTATTAGTTGATGTTTTTCAAGAAGTATTAATTCTTAGTAAGAATGAATCACGGCATTGCAAGTATATAATTCTGTGGCTATTAAATGAAAGATAAGTAATATTTATACGATCGTTTCGAATTTTTATAAATATCTTAAAAGTAATCGATATCGATACATTAGCATTTACTATTTTGAAGATACAGGTATTATATTTTCACTCTATCCTTGTTTCTCATACTTGATATCAGTATAAACATAATACATGTGAACTTGTGATTTGATTCTTTTCGATTTCAATATTTTTCTTGTCTTTCGTATTAATTTAATGAAATTAATAATTAATACATTAATAATTTTTCGACATACACGGGCTAATTTTTTTTTTTAGAAAATGTCGAGCTGAATCAAATAACATGTATAAAAATATGTGATTCTATTTTAAAAGATGGGGCTTGAAATCTCCAAAACTTCTATAATTGTAGAAAAATCCAAAAACAATATTAGTAATTCAAATTCTATATATTATTTGATCACTCAAATATTAAAAAATTTAATTAATTTAAATACGATAACATTGATACAATTTAATATTACAATATTAAATAATATATCAATTCTAAATCCTTATTCTTTTGATATATAATAGTGAATCTTCAAATAAATACTTGAAGAGTATTTAATAATTATACATATTTTATATATTTTAATTACCTGTGAGTTCTGTTCCTCCATTGCTGGCTGGTGGAGACCAACTGAGTGTCACGCTCTTGCTGGTAACATTTATTACTTGCACATGTTGCGGACTCGATGGTGGTGCTACAAATCAAATGTTATTTATTAAATAGATCGAACGATGTTTAATAATAATAAGTTTAATAATAATGAGAGTATGTTTTGTGAATAACTTACTTTTGCTGATAATTATTTTCGTCGGCGGAAATATACCAAGCAGAGCGTACATAGTGCTTTCGGTCATTTTTGTTATTTCTAAGCGATAGCGAAATTAATAAATAAGCAGTAATAAGCAATTGAAATGCTGGATGATTTATATTTGAAATTGTTAGAAATGCTAATTAAAACATGTAATAGATATAGAGTACTTCGAAGCTTTGCAAAATTACTGTATTATTTTTATATTATAACCCCTCGAGTGATTACGATTATTTGTATCATTACATAGTTAAAATAGGAATATATTTAAATTATAAAAATTATCATATTATTTATTTTATTCAATGTATGTATCAAATAAAAAAAAAAGAATATGATAAGAAATATAACAGCAGTATAATATAATAATATTATATAAAAATTAAATAATTAATAAAATAATTTCTAACAGTATGGAATCTAATTTTAATAATGATTTTCGAGAGGTTAAATTTCAATTACAAATTATATCATTAATTAAGCTTAGGCAATTAATATTATAGTTTTCTACATGATTAATTTGACTGCTGCATGACTTACTGATTCGTCTGCCTGGTGCAATTGGTTCTTCAGCTACATAAGGAGGTCCAGTGCCAACGCTGTTTTTAGCTGTTATCCTAAAGTTGTATGGCACATCTGTCTTTAGATTCGATACGCCGAATTGTGTCGTTTCGTGCTTTGTGCTGCCAATCTGTAAAATATTTTAATGTGAATAAAACAATTGAATTTTAATTTCTAAGAAAATATTCGTCAAAAGCGAAGAATTTTTATCGACTTTTTGCCAAGCTTTCTTCGATTCTTCTTTAATCTCGATGATGTATTCTGTTATTGGTGTTCCACCATCGTTTTCTGGAGCCTGCCATTTTATCGTGAACGATGTTTTCGTCATTCCTGATACTTCCAGAGGTCCTCTTGGTGGTCCAGGTGGTTCTGCAAGAATATATTGTTCGTAATATTTGTACAAACTTCAAACAATCACTGCTTATTGTTTTAAAAAATTTAATAGAATTATAAAAAGCAAGGAAAAGAACGAATTAAATATAAAATAATATTTATGTGTGTATTAAAATTTGATCCATGTATTGTTTAAAATTTTACTAAAAATATAAAAATTTAATTTACCGAAGGAAGTCCTCATCTTGACCGTTTCCGATTCCAGTGGTTCAGAGGCTCCAACAGCGTTCCTGGCGATGATTCTGAACTTATACTCGGCATTCTGTTGCAATTTATGCACGCAGAAACTTTCTACTTCTTTATCGATATCGACCACTTTCGTCCAAGTCTTGCCAGGTTCGTACTTTTCGATCGTGTACTTCTCGAGTTCGATTCCACCATCGTCTTCCGGTGGCCGCCATTCAATAGTGACACGATCTTGCCTGATTTTTTTGAAGACCACTGGTCCTTGAGGCTTGCTAGGCTTATCTACGATAATTTGAAAGAAAGAAAAGTAGGAAAATTACGAATTAACAATTTATAATTAAGATATTAATTCCATTCCATTTCTTCTTAATAATACGATCAATGAACCGAATTAATTGATAATCAATATAATACAATAGTATATAATATATAATAAAATACTATTAAATAACAGTAATACCTATTACTCTAAGATGTAATTCAACTGAAGAGCTGCCAGCTTCATTCACAGCCTTCACCGTGTAAGTGGCGCTATCTTCCCTGCTAAGCGAAGAAATAAAGATGGTAGATGTATTTTCTACTGTTTCAATAGACACACGTTTGTCGACTATCTTCTTGTTGTTCTTCAACCACGTTATTTCTGGTTTTGGAAATCCGCTCATCTGAATCTCGATCTTCCATTGACCGTTCACGGGAAGATTTTGGCTTGCCAATGTTTCGTCGTAAATGATCTTAGGCGGCTCTTGCACCTTCAATTCACACGTTGTCTCCGCTGTTCCTATGTCGTTCTTCGCTTTCACAGTGAAGCTTGCCGATGAAGTTTCCGTTGTCCTCGTGATGGTGTACTTGGACACACGGTTTTCGTATGTGATATTGATATCTTCGAAAATTTCTCCATTTCTTAACCTGATTGAAATTATTAATTTTATTGATTGCCATTTTAAAATTTTACTTCTTTATGGAGGAAAAATAATTTTGACTGATATTCAATTTCAAAATAATAATTTAATAATGAGTAGATTGTCTGATACGGATGCACAATCAAATTAAAATGTAAAAATATAGAATGATAAATAAATGAAAGAAAATTTAAAAAATACAGACACATATTTTCGATTCAAAATTCATACCAAGTAATCTCAGGAGCCGGTGTTCCACCAATGACGCAAGTTAAACTGACGGTTTCCCCAAGGCCAACGACAACACTCTTCAGAGGTTCTAAGATAATTGGTGGTTCTGCAGCCGATGGTTTTGTTATTTTTATGTATGGAGAAGTTGGTGATGTTTCGCCTGGTCCAGCTTCGTTTGCAGCTGTTACACGGAAGGTATATTCTTTGTTCGTAGTTAATTTTGTTACTTTGTGAGTTGTTTCTTTTATCGTTTCTGCAATTTTGGTCCACCTTTAAATTACAACATAAAAGAATGTAATCTTTGCCATTTACGTTCATCATTATTAAAAATAATTTATAATTTAAAAAAATTCATTAAGTAGAATTAATTCATAGATTTATTTTATTGATATTTATAAATATTTTGTGGAAATTAAAATAATTAATTAATTAATTATACTCACGTAGTTTCAGTCTTTTCTTGGTGCTCCAGAATGTACTCGACAATAGGTGAGTTTCCATTTGAGTCTGGTTTCTTCCAGTGAAGCGTGACACTGTTCTCAGTTATTTCCAATGGTTCTGGTGCACCTGGTGCACTTGGTACCTCTGCAAATACATATATAAAAATAAAAATAAAAATATAACATAGAAGCAGAATTTCTCGATAAAAACACGATTGTTTAATTTTAATTTCAAAAAAAGAAAAGAAGAAGAAAGCAGGAAAAAAAAACGTAGGATACTCACGAACGATGACGACGTTGATTTCTATGCTAGCCTCTCCAACATTGTTCACCAGTTTCAGAGTATAATCACCAACATCTTCTTCTTGGATCTTTCTGATAGTTAAGATCGCGGATTCTTCATCGATCGAAGGCACAACACGTTTCGATTTCGTAACCACATGGCCATTTACTGTCCATTCGTCATTTGGTTTCGGTGTTGAGCTGAATTTCACCACTATTTCGACGTCTTCACCTTTTCTTACCTTGTATTTCTTGGGTGTGTCTGGATTAATCTTTGGTGCCACTTCAATGACTAAAATTTTAAAGAAATCATGATAAGTGTTATTTCAATTGATTAAATTACTTAAAAATATTAAAAGTGCCATTTGACAAAGAAAGGAATATTTAAAAACTTAAAATATTTAATTCTAGATATTACCTTCGACTCTTAATTTCGATGATGTTTTCACATTTGTTACAGCAGCTGTGTATTCTGAAATATCTTTAGTGGTACATTTCTTCACTATCAGTTTCTTTATTGTGCCTTCATCGACGATGCTATATTTCGATGATTCCTTAATTACTTCTGATTTTCTGTAATATTATTATATTTTATTTAATCTTCTTTATATATGCATATATATTTAATTAGTTTTATTTCAATAAATAATATTTTCTGAATATATTTAAACGAATCTCAAATTTATTTATTATTATTTTTTCAATAAAATAATGTATATCATTTATAATTCTCAATGAAATTTCTTTTATACGACAAATTTTACAAAATTCATTTTTTAAAATATTTAACCAAATGATTTTTATTTTATGAACAAATTAATATTCATATATAAAAATACTAGATCGATTAACATAATATATAATACAATTTTATTAGAAAAAAAAGAAAACTAATTTTATCTTCACTTAATATAAATAAAAGAAAAACTATCAATATTCATGGAATAATCAAATTGATTCCATTTACACATTTACGTGTTTTACCTTGTACATATTGAAATTGCTTCTTTATTTGTCATTATAATATTTCTTCTTACCTCATCCATGTAACTGGAACGTCCCGCGATATTTCAATGAGGAAAACGGCATCTGCATTCAACGGTACAAGTGTGACATCTGGTAATCTAGTGATGAAGTCCACGCCTGGTTCTTCCACGATCAATTTGGCAGATGATTTTTGTTGACCGACTTCGCAGGAATAAACACCTGCGTCTTCTGGTTCTGTATCATATATTTTCAATCTCTGCCTCTTGCCATCTATCGACAGTTGTACGTGTTCGGAAAATTGTAATTCTTGGCCATCTTTGAACCATCGAACCAAAGCATCTCCTTTCGTCAATTCTATTTCGAAAGTCGCTCTCTCGCCTCTTGCTATCGTCACGTCTTGCATCTTTGTGATGATTTCTGGTGGTAATTCTAAAATAATTTATAAAATATCGATAAATTATTATAAGAATAAATGATAATAACAACGGAATCATATTAATTTATGAAAAAAAATTTTGTAAAAGTAAAATGGAATTAATTATATTAGAATATTTATTCTAAATGCCAATTAAATTCTATTTATTTTTTGGAAAAAAACAATAAATAAAATTGGAAATGATTTAATAATTTTGGGATAAGGAGAAAAAGTTTCAAAATTTCTTTATTGTGAAATTTTCATTTTTCATATTAAATTTGAGATTGAGTTTTAATTCTAAATTTTAGAAAAAATCCAAGAAGAATTTTAGTAATTTCGTTGATTAATGAAAAGGGTAAGCATAAATTTAGCTTTATGATTCATTAATTTTTACAATAAATTAAATAAAATAAATAGAAAGTTAATTCTTACCAATAACAGTGACTTCCGCTGTACATTTCTCATCCATAAGGGTGCACGTGTATTCTCCTTCATCATGGACGGACGTGTTTCTAATTAGTAATTTTCTAATAGTGCCATCTTTCACGAATTCTAATTTTTCTTTACTTGGTCCCAAGGACTCGCCATCTTTGAACCATTTCACATCTGCTGTCTGTGACGTGATCTCAACTTCCAAAATGGTGACGTCACGCTCCTTTACTTCGCAGTCTTGTAACTTCTTCACGAATTCTGGTTTGGTAGCTGTAACATTATATGTTTAAATCATATAAATGTTATAATTTCTTTTGACAAAAATTGTTCAAACAAATTTTAATCAATTGTATTACTATTTACTATTATTATTTATTTATATTACTTCTATGAAACGCGTATGTATCAATTAAAAAATATTTGTTTAATTAATTAATTAAACAATTCTCACCTTTTACAGTAACTTTGCTAGATGTTGATTGATTCTTTACAGTGCACTTGTAAGTTCCTTCATCAGTAGGACTAGTTCTTTTGATCACCAATTTGTGCACTCGTCCTTCTTGAACAATTTCACGATGATCCATTCCACTGATCTCCTTATCGTTGTGCCACCATTTCGTCGATACCGTGTGCGATGTTTCGCAAATTAATTCCAAAGTCTTGTACTCGTCGACAATCATTTCCTTCTCCAGAGTTTTCGTGAACGTTACCTTTTCTACATCCACCGTAACTTTGGCACCATGAGAGGCTTTTCCAACTGGATTACTAGCAATGCATTTATAATCTCCTGCATCCACCTCTGAATCCGCGTTCCTGATCTCCAACACGATGTTCTCACCATCATAAGTTTCAATGATATTCGGCGATTTTTCTAAGGGTTTATTATTTCTGTCGAAAAAAAATTAAATAATGTTTTTTTTTCTAACTTTATATAATGTTGCATATTTTATTTAGTTTTAATTTTCAAATTTCAAATTTCGATAGAATTTTGAACAATGAAGAAACAAATCAAAGTCATATTATATAAATTTCGGGATAATCTTTTAATTAAAATTTCTTATTCTAAGATCTTTCTTTTTAAATAATACCTTTGTATTTTTTTGTTTTTTCCGGTTATAAAGGATTAAAAATTTGATCTTTAAAGATAATAAAATAAATAATAATACCTTAACCACGTGACTTCCGGTACAGGATTTCCAGTAACTTTCGCGACCAATTTGAAGGTACCTTTTTGCGGAACAGTAAGTTCTTGGAATCGTTCCGTGAAAAGTGGCGGTTCTGGTGCTCCGCTTGGTATCTCTACAAAAATATTTATATATTTAAAAATTTCCAGAATTATTCAATAAATGTAGAATTATTGAAATATTAAGATACACAATGAATGCAAGCAGAAGCATATCCTACCCTTGGTTAAAGTGTAGTGTTCGTACGCATGTTGTTGGAAGCTAATGGTCAGCGAAGGATTCAAGTTTACTGAAAAAACGATGTAGCGAAGCAATGAATTTTGCAGCATTAATATATTATAAGCATGACGTAATATCCTTTAAATTGAAAATTTAAAAAATGTTAAAGAAAATTTAAATAGACTCTCTAACAGAAATATGAACCATTCAATATCTAAATTGAGCAATTTTTTGATTTTTGTATCACAATATATGTCATGTTAATATATTTCAATTTTTTAAAAATCAAAGGAATTAATTTAATAAAAATTGATCAGTTTGGATATCAATGTAACTCGTATATTGAAATAATTTTAATATGAGAATAAAAAGCGAATAAGTAAGCTTTTTATAGCAACAGGTTAGCATTAACATGTTCAATGTTCTTACTTTCAACTGTCAATGTAGCTTTCGTTTCAACCTTGCCGAGATCGTTAATAGCTGTGACAGAATAATCTCCACTGTCAGATACTTGAGGTTGAATCAATGTTAATGTGTTCACGTGGCCATCTTGTTTCGGGATCAGATCCTTCAATGGTTTACCATTCTTGTACCAAGTCACTTTAGGAGCTGGATTTCCTACGATTTGTGTCGATAACACCACGGTTTCACCCTCTCGTATCACATATGATTGCAATGGCTCTAAAATCTCTGGTGGTTCGTGTTTACCAGTCTTCACCTGTGTGATGTTAAATTTAAGTTATTTCAAATTTTGTACCTTTAGAAAATAGAATTATAAAAAAAATTATTATATATTCAAATTTAAAGAGAAATTAATTTAAAAATATTATATTATCTTAAATTTTTGTAAATTTGTGTATTTTCAAAGAAAACTAAAAAAAAATATATTTTTGTATATTATATTTAAATAGAAAAAAACTTTTAAAATATAATAATCTACTAAGATATATAATATATAAGATTAATAGATAGACATATAAAAAAATTAATTGGAAAAGAATAAATATTCAATAATAATATTATCAAATTAATAATTATTGTATTCGAATTACAAACCTTCATAGGAATCTCAATGGTAGCTTCACCTTCTCTGTTCTTAGCGATGATGGTGTACTTTCCTTCCTGTTTCTTTTGTACTTTGGTAATTTTAATCACGCTGCAGTACATATGCATATCACTTTCAGTAGCAACTACGATGTTCTCTTTGGTTGTGATCTGCATATCCTTGTAGTACCACGTTATTTCAGGTTCCGGTACTGCTACCAATCGACATTCCAGAATCACATCTTCACCTTCGTTGACATATTTCGCTTTTGGTTTTCGAGAGAATGTCGGTGGTATTCCTTCCAAGATATCGGCAAGCGATGATTCTCTGCAGAAATTGTACAAAATGTAAAATTCGGTTTCCATATATTTTCAAAAAATAAATAAATAAAGTTAAATAAAAATTTTGAAAAATATTCATCAAAATAATAGATGTGAAATAATTCGTAAAAAAAACTAATGTGTGAAAGAAATTAATTTTTATTTTATTATATATTTTATATTAAAAAGAAGATTATAAAAATATTATAATATTGTATATTAGATGTAAATCAGATACATCAAAAAAATTAAATATTAAAGAAATAATGTAAAATAAAAATTATAAAATTTATTAAAAAAAATTTAGTTTAAGAAAAAAATTAAGTTCATAAAAAAAAATTGATGTTTAAATTAAAATAATTTCCATTTATAAAAAAGAGTACCTTGACAGACTTTTTCTGGATGGACCAGTCAGATCTGATCCATGATCAGAAAGAGGCGCTTCCACGATCAATTCCGTAGTACTGGAAGCAAAACCAGCAGCGTTTTTGGCGACACAGGTGAAAGTGCCAGCATCTTCAGGGAATACTTCCCTGATTATCAGAGTTGCTACATTATCATCATCGTAGTACATTTGGAAGTCAGGGGACGGTTTAATGATGGCAGTTTGTCGGAACCATGTGATTTGAGGCCTTGGTAAACCTTCCACTTGACATTCAAATTGAACCGTGTAACCATCTGGTGTATGAATTGGCTGCAATTTTTCGATAAATCTCGGTGCTGATGTTTTCTCTCCAGGACCAGGTTCTGTAACATTAAAGATTAATTTATCATCAAATTTATCTAATTAATTAATATATTACGCATGTATTAAAAAAAAGATAGAAATATTTTCAAAATTGTTTTCTTCAAATATATTTTTTTTATATACGCATAAATAAAATACGACATACTTTCAAATACAGGTAATTTGTCAATTTTTTCATGTAATTTGCGTTGCAGATAATGAGTATAATGGACTTCGTTGAGAAGATATTGCGCTGGAACCCAACCTTTTTCTTCTGTCAAATGTTTTTTCACGAACCACCAATCCTGATTCGTGTGATCTGGAAAAAAATATGCACAACGAATAATAATAAACGTTGACCCAATTCTATGATATTATACAATATTATTTTAACGCGTAAAAAGATAAATACTTACCGATAATGTAAACTCTTTCTCCTTCAACGAGGTTAATAGCTTCGTCGGTTTCTGCCACATACGAGCAAATCGAGAACATTGTGTCGCCATCGCGGACAACATATTCGATTTCTTCTATAACATTTCGATCGTTTTCAAATATTTATTGATATTCAAAATAAAATAACAAAAATAAAAAATATTCCATGTGTTTTATGCGAACAATAAAAATACATACCTCCCTCTGAAATATCTTCTTCTCTGGTGATACTAAGTGACGCCTCTTCTGCAACGCGTTAAACGAAGTATTATAATAAAGGTAAGCAGTATTAATCATACAAATTGATTAACACAATCTATTGACATAACAATTAAAATTGAAGCGGCGATATACTACACAATATTAATCATACTCGTTCTCAACGAGGTATGAGTATCGTTAGATCTATAACTATTCTCGCTAGAAATTCGTTACAATGTTCTAATGCTGTTCAAGTACGTTATACAAAGTACCGATATGCTTTTCATTCGCAATGGATTAAGAAGCAGGACATTTTTAGGCTTCGTTTCGATGGCATAGGGATATTAGGGGCAAGCATACTCACTAAATGCACCTTATAGCCTGATGAAGCATGTTAATGTTTCTATATTATAGCTGAAAGCACGTTATATCAGATTAAACGTTATCTGCAAAATCGGTAATTGTGAAATCTCTTCCAACCTTCTTCATAAGTGGACACGCGTCTTTTGGCCTTCAATTTCAATGCCAATGTTTCGTCAATTTCCTCTATGGAATATTTTCTTTCATGTTTCAATTTCAGTTTCACATCACCCTCCTCGACATCTTCCACTTTATATGGTTTAGGTTCCTTCTTCTTCCTCTTTCTGAATGGAAGCCTCATTTCATCAGTTTCCAATTCCTCAATACTATATTGATCCTTGGCCTCTTCATCCGATTCTATGATCTCTTCTATGATAGGTCCCGAATCATCCTCGATTTCCTGTATTATTTTGATCGTTTCTTCTCCAGCCTCTTCAGAATATGTCATTGGCCGTTTCTTGGGCTTTAGTCGAACTTTACCGGACATCGAAATATCTTCTTCTTCGTAGGTGTTCAATGAGATCTTGAATTCTTGTTCTACGTCTTCTTTGGTCTTTGTGGACCGTGGTCGGAACGTTACGTTTTCCACCTCGGTTACTTCATTGATATCTGGCCTTGGTTTCCTCTTTGGACGTAATTTTCGAAGAGTAACATCTTCGTAGATCTCTTCGATCGGTTTAGGGGGCTGCTTCGGAGGTTTTCGTTTCACGGTGAATTCTTGCACCTCTTCCTTTTCTTCAGGTTCTTTCAATTCTTCGAATTTTTTAATAGTTAACTCTTCAGTCGCTTCTTCTTTGACTTTGCGTTCAGGTTTCTTCTTCTTTATTTGTATTTCAGTTGATACTTCCCCTTCTTCTTTTCTTTCCTCGGGACCACGAACTTTCTTTATGGTTATGGCAGTTTCTTCGACTTCCTCCGGGACCGTCGGTTTCTTTTCTGGTTTTTTCTTTTTCTTGATAGTAAATTCTTCGGGCACTTCCTCAGCTTCTGTTGAAATCAACTTTTTGACGGTTACATCGGCAACTTCTTCCTCAACAACCGGCTTCTTCTTTTTCAGAAATACTTCAACTTCTTTCGATTTCTTTTCTTCTTCGACCGGTTTTGGTTTTGTGATGGTTACTTCAGTGACTTCTTCTTCTTCTTCTACGATTGATTTCCTCTTCGATTTTGGTCTTAGTACAACCTCCTCAGGAGCCTCCTCTTCTTTCGTTTCTTCTTCAACGATTTTTTTGATCGTTACTTCATCGGCAGCTTCTTCTACTATCGGTTTTTTCTTCTTAGATTTTTTCACTTCTATTTTTTCAGTTACTTCTTCAAGTACTTTTTCTTTTTCTTTTGGTTTTTTGAGTGTAATTTCTTCCGTTACTTCTTCTAAAACTGGTTTCTCTTTAGGTTTTTTCTTTTTCAATGTAATATCCTCTGTAATCTCTTCTTCTTCTTTTTCTACAAGCTCAGGTTTCTTGATAGTAATTTCATCAGCTGCCTCTTCTTCTACAGGTTTTTTCTTTTTCGGTTTCTTTATCTCTACTTGTTCGGTTACTTCTTCCGGCACTTTTTCTTTTGGAATTGGTTTTTTCAATGTAACCTCTTCCTTCACTTCTTCTAAAACTGGTTTCTCTTTAGGTTTTTTCTTTTTCAATGTAACCTCCTCTGTAATCTCTTCTTCTTCTTTTTCTACAGGCTCAGGTTTCTTGATAGTAATTTCATCAGCTGCTTCTTCTTCTACAGGTTTTTTCTTTTTCGGTTTCTTTATCTCTACTTGTTCGGTTACTTCTTCCGGCACTTTTTCTTTTGGAATTGGTTTTTTCAATGTAACCTCTTCCTTCACTTCTTCTAAAACTGATTTCTCTTTAGGTTTTTTCTTTTTCAATGTAACCTCCTCTATAATCTCTTCTTCTTCTTTTTCTATAGGCTCAGGTTTCTTGATAGTAATTTCATCAGCTGCCTCTTCTTCTACAGGTTTTTTCTTTTTCGGTTTCTTTATTTCTACTTGTTCGGTTATTTCTTCTGGCACTTTTTCTTTTGGAACTGGTTTTTTCAATGTAACCTCTTCCTTCACTTCTTCTAAAACTGATTTCTCTTTAGGTTTTTTCTTTTTCAATGTAACCTCCTCTATAATCTCTTCTTCTTCTTTTTCTATAGGCTCAGGTTTCTTGATAGTAATTTCATCAGCTGCCTCTTCTTCTACAGGTTTTTTCTTTTTCGGTTTCTTTATTTCTACTTGTTCGGTTATTTCTTCTGGCACTTTTTCTTTTGGAACTGGTTTTTTCAATGTAACCTCTTCCTTCACTTCTTCTAAAACTGATTTCTCTTTAGGTTTTTTCTTTTTCAATGTAACCTCCTCTATAATCTCTTCTTCTTCTTTTTCTATAGGCTCAGGTTTCTTGATAGTAATTTCATCAGCTGCCTCTTCTTCTACAGGTTTTTTCTTTTTCGGTTTCTTTATCTCTACTTGTTCGGTTATTTCTTCTGGCACTTTTTCTTTTGGAATTGGTTTCTTCAATGTAACTTCTTCCTTCACTTCTTCTAAAACTGGTTTCTCTTTAGGTTTTTTCTTTTTCAATGTAACCTCCTCTGTAATCTCTTCTTCTTCTTTTTCTATAGACACAGGTTTCTTGATAGTGATTTCATCAGCTGCCTCTTCTTCTACAGGTTTTTTCTTTTTCGGTTTCTTTATCTCTACTTGTTCGGTTACTTCTTCCGGCACTTTTTCTTTTGGAATTGGTTTTTTCAATGTAACCTCTTCCTTCACTTCTTCTAAAACTGGTTTCTCTTTAGGTTTTTTCTTTTTCAATGTAACTTCCTCTGTAATCTCTTCTTCTTCTTTTTCTACAGTCTCAGGTTTCTTGATAGTAATTTCATCAGCTGCCTCTTCTTCTACAGGTTTTTTCTTTTTCGGTTTCTTTATCTCTATTTGTTCGCTTATTTCTTCCGGCACTTTTTCTTTTGGTATTGGTTTTTTCAATGTAATCTCTTCCTTTACTTCTTCTAGAACTGGTTTCTTTTTCTTTAAAGTCACTTCTTCTAGGATTTCTTCTTCTTCGTTTTCTACAGGCTTTTTAATGGTGATCTCACTAGTTGCTTCTTTCTCAACTGATTTCTTTTCTTTAGGTTTCTTGATTTCTATCTGTTCTTCTTCAGACACTTTTTCCTTTAGTTTCTTTAATGTAATCTCTTCTTTTATTTCCTCTGGAATTGGTTTTTCTTTTGGTTTCTTTTTCTTAAGTATTATTTGTTCAGGAATTTCCTCTTCTTTCTTTTCTTCCACAATAGATTTTTTTACAGTGATTTCATCACTAGTTTCTTTCTTCACAGGTTTCTTTGCCTCAGGTTTCTTTATTTCTTCAATTATTTCCTCAGATATCTTTTCTTCTGGTTTTTTCAATGTTACTTCAGTAATTGTTTCCTTTTCTTCTATTTCTTTTTCCTCTACAACTGGTTTTTTAATAAATATTTCTGGAACTTGTTCCATTGATTTCTCAGGTTCTTTCTTCAGCGTGATTTCTTCAATAACTTCTTTCGGTTTCTTTTCTTCTGGTTTTTTGAATGTAACCTCTTCCTCTTTAGTAGCTTTTTCTTTAGGTTTCTTTAGTTTTACTTTGCGCTTCAGAATAATCTCTTCTGCTTCTTTTTTAGGCGCTGTAGGAGCTTCTTCTTCTTCTTCCTTTGCAGGAAACTCTTTGATATCTTCATCCTCAGGTTTATCTTTCTTCCAGCCTTTCAACGTTATTTTTTCCGGTTCTTCCTCTGGTTTTTCTTTCTGAGGTATTCTAAACTTAACTTCCGGTTCTTTATCTGGTTCTGGTAGTTTAGGTTCTCCTTTTATTAATGGAATTTGTTCTATTTCTTGATCTGGTTTTTTCTTTTTTTCTCTTTCATATGGTTTTGGCATTGGTTCTGGTGGTGGTTTTTCTGATTCCTCATGCTCTTCAGGCACATATTTTTCGAGCTCTGATTTGTCAAATTCCAATGGTCTCAGTTCTTCATGTTCTAATTTCATCTTTGGTTTCTCCTTCTTTTCTGCCTTAATTTTCTCTTCAGACTCTGGTTTGACTGGTTTCTTCAACGGTTCTTCAATTTTTTCCGGTTTCTTTTCAGGAATCTTTTTTAATTTCATCATTTCAGGTTCTGCTTTCTTTTCTTCTGGCACCTTGCCTTTTCCAACAACTAACTTTTGTGGTTCTTCTGGTTTTTCTGCAGGTTTCTTTGGCGGACGTTCATATATCAATTTGTCCTCTATTTTTTCCAAAGGAACCTTTTTCAATTCTTCGAATTCTTGATCCAATTTTTCTAATTCTGTGACTTCTTTCTTGGGAAGTTTAATCTTCTTCACTTTCCTTTTTAGAATTTCAAGAGCTTCTTCCGTATTTCTAGACAGAATACCCGTTTGAACTGGATTTACTTCCAGTTCGCTTATCTTTGGATATTGTATTTCAGGTGGATAATCTCCGACAAATGTAATTCTACTTCGTAACATAATTTTCGGGAACTTGGATTCTTCAATTTCCTTCTTTTTCGGAATCACTACTTTCTTTAATTTAATTGCAGCAAACTGAACAGTTTCTGTAGGTTCTGAATATTTTAACTTCATGGGTTTGATCTCTTTTCTTTCGATTTTCTGAGGTACCAGTTTCTGCAAGGATTCTGGTAAAGGTTTCTTTACTTTCTTCTTTTTTGGTTCCCATTGTATCTTTTCAGGCATAGGTTCCAGTACAGGTCGTTCATATTCTGGTTCTACCCATTCTTCAATATTTTCTTTCTTAACTATCTTCTTTTTCTTCTTCTTCTTTATTTCCTTTGGTTTCTCATGAATTTCCTCGATCGATTTTTCTTCTAATATTTCTTTCTCTTTCTTTTCTAGATCTTTTTCTACTAAGACTTCTTCAACCGTAAATTTTTCATCTGATTTTTCTTCGACAGATATTACTTTATGTTCCTCAGGTTTTCTCGTTGATAATTCTTCGGCAACAATTTCTGAAATAGTTTCTTTTGATATAATTTCTTTCTTGGGCTCGACTTTCCTTGGTTTTTCTTCTACTATTTCTTCTATTTTTTCGTCGAACTGTTCCTCTTCCGTAATAATAGGTTTCTTTTCTGGTATTTTTTTCTTTTTTAATTTCTCTTCCTTTTCTTCTGGTTTTATTTCTTTTGGTTTCTCTTTTTTGAATTTTTCTGTCTTTGGAGCTTCTTTTAATTCAGGTCTTTCTTCAGGAATTTCTTTTACTTTTGGCTTTTCTCCAATCTCACCGTTCGTTATAATTTCTTTCTTTTCCTCTTCTTTGGGTACTTTCTTTACGGAAACTTCAGTAATTTTTGCCTCTTCTTCCACTTTCTCTTCCTCTTTAGGAACAGCTTTTTCTTCTTTTGGTTGTTTCTCTTTTATCTCTTCTGTTTTAATTTCAGGAATCATTTCGGTTATCTGTATCTCTTCCTTAGGAAGAATAGTCTTTTTAGCTTTTTTCATTTTTAGTTCTTCTGGTGTTATTTCTTCTATTATTTCTTCTATTTGTTCCTCTTCAGCTTCCGTTGGTATAAGTTTCTTTTTAGCCTTTTTCACAATTACTTTCTTCTCTTCTACTTTACCTTTCTCTTCCTTTTCTTTGATTATTACAGCTTTATCTTCTTCCGGTTTTTTTACTTCTAACGCTTCTTCTGCAGTTGTAGAAATGACTTCGGTAATTATGATACTATCTTGAGACATGACTTCTTTCTTTGCTTTAGTTTTCTTTAGTTTCTCTGTAATTAATTCTTGTACTTCTTCTTCTAGCTGTTCTTCTGTTTGAGGTACAGCTTCCTTCGGTGCTTCCTTTATTTTTATTTCCTTCTTTATTATCTTTTCTTCCGTTTCCTTAATTTTAGTAGCTTTCTTTTTCATAATTTCTTCAGGAAGTTTTTCTGTTATTACTTCAGAAATCACTTCAGTTATCTCAACGCTTTCTTTCTCAGTTGGTTTAGCTTTTTCTTTTTTCATTTCAGGCTTTATTTCTTCTATGATCTCTTCTTTGTCTTCTGGCTCAATTGTTGCAATTGGTTTTTTCTTCTTTGGTATTTTTTCCATTTCTATCTGCGTGATCTCTGTTTTTTCTTCTTCCACTTCTGAGACTTTGCTCTCTTCTGGTTTAAGTTTCTTTTCAGGTAACTGTTCGATAGAAGTTTCAGCAATAATTTCAGTGATTTCTATGCCTTCTTGAGGTACGACATCTTTTTGGACTTTTTCGTTAACAGGTTTTTCAATCACGATTTCTTCAACTTCCTCTTCAGGGGTTTTTCCTTCTGTGAAAATCGCTTTCTTCTTCTTGATTATTTTCTTTGTCGGTGTTTCAATGATTTCCACAATTTTACGTTCCTCCATTGCCTTTGCATCTTCTATTGTTTTCTGTATAACTTCTTCCACTATCTTCTTCTTTTTATCTTTTGATTTCTTTTTAATGATTTTTTGCATTGGAGTTTCAATAATTTCAATTATTTCTTCTTCTTCTTCAACTATTTCTTCCGGTTTTTTGGGTGCTTGTTTCAGATCAATCTTCATTACTTTGACCTTTTCCTTTTCTTCTTCAATAATAGATTTCGCTTTTTCTTTCTGTGGTTTCTCAATTACGATCTCTTCAACAATCTCTTCGGGAACACCGTCATCTTTTACTACCGCTTTTATTTTCTTCACTACTTTCTTTATAGGTGTCTCGATCACTTCTATTATTCTTTGTTTCTCCATTTCTATTGTTTCCTCGCGTGGTTTCTGAATTATTTCTTCCACCACGATTTCTTCTCCTCCTTTTTTCATAGGACGAATCTTTTTTCTAATAATTTTTTGAGTAGGTGTCTCGATCGTCTCGAAGATTTCTTCTTCCTCTTTAATGACGACCTCTTTCTTTTTCTTCGGTATATTTCGTACATCGTGTTCAGTGATTGTTACTGTTTCTAATTCTTCCATAATTGGTTGTGCCTCTTGTTCATCAGGTTGCTCTATTATTATTCCTTCTACGACTTCCTCTGTTACTTCATTTTTAGCTTTAAGAGGTTTTTTCTTAATAATCTTTGGTTTCTTGATTTCCTCGACAGCTTTCTGTTATTTATAAAAAATCAATTTCAATAAATTTTATATCCATAATTAAAATAAAAAATATAAATAATTTTAAAATCGATTATAAATCTTACCTGTTCTACAATTTCCTCCGTGATATCTGTGAAAAGAATAAAATGCTTTAGATTTGATCTTAAAATAAAATATCGTTCCAAGCTTTTCTTTATAACATATCATAAATTATTTAACGAATAAACGAAGATAGAAAATAATAGAAGCATATAAACAAAATGCTTATAAACATATACATCGATTACAAGTTATGTATATAGTATAACATCAAGTATATTTGTCCTTCATGTCTTTGTATTTTGTATTGTTTAAATCGTATATCATTTATGCTCGATAAGTGAAAACTGGCGTATATATATAATATAATTGTAGACTATGGTGATGGTATAATTGTAATAGGTAAGAAATGGGCTTACCTTCCGTCACTTTCTCGTCAGCTTTTGGTTTTGTTGGTCTTTTGTGTTTTGGTTTTTCGTGTATTTCTTGTGTAGTGTCTTCGTGAAGTTCTGTTGTTGCTGTTAATGGTTTTTTACCTTCCTCTTCCACGATCACCTCTTCGGTGATCTGTTCTTTACCTTCGCGTTTTTTCGTGACGCGCTTTTTGCGCACCGTTTTCTTTGCTCCGTCCTCGCTCATGATCTCGCTCGTTACTATTTCTTCTTTGATTTCTTCGATAGGCACAGGTTTCAATTCGATCGATACGGCTTCGAGTTTATCCTCGACAATTTCTTCGACCGTCACCATAGGCTCTACACCCTCTTCCTCTATCGTTATCTCTTCGATAACTTTCGGTTTCTCGTCTCCACGTTTCGTTGTGGTTTTCTTCTTTTTGATCTTACGTTGTTTCTTTTCTGGTGTTTCTTCCATGTTCACGGTTGTAACAATCTCGACAGTCTCGACAATATCGTCGTCTTTGGGAACGAATTTTAAATAATACTCAGGTTTCTTTTCTTGCTCTTTTTCTTCTTCAGGTTTCTTCCAAGGTTTTAATTTAATTTTCTCTGGCTTTTCTTTTGAAGCTTCAGATTCAGGAATTCTTCTTTTAATTTCTTCTTCTTCTTGAGGTTCTCTCGGTTTTGGAACACCGGGTACTATTGGAACAGCTTCAGTTTCTTGAACTGGTGTCTTGTGTTCTTTCTTCGGTTTCTTAGTTAGCATTTTCTTAGGCACTTTCTCTGGTTTCTTTGGATATTCTAATTCTTCTAGTTCTTCTAATTCTATTTCGGTTGTTTCTATTTCGTATGGTTCGAATGGTTTTAATTTAGGATATTCTTTCTCTTCTTTCTCTTTTTCAGGCTTATCTACTTCATCTTTCTTTTTTGCAATAGGAGCAAGCTTTTCTGGAACACTTGGAACTTTTTCCGGTATTTTTTTCAATTTGATTATTTCTGGCTCTTCCTCTTCTGCAGACCGAGGCTTTCCTTTACCTATTTTCAATTTTTTCGGTTTTTCTTCTTCGGATTCTTTGGATTTAGGCTTACGTTCGTATGGTGCTATTTCTTCTCCTTTTTCTAATGGAATTTTCTTTAATTTCTCGAACTCTTGATCCACTTTTTCCAATTCTGTTATTTCTTTTTCTGGAAATTTTACCTTCTTGTGTTTCATTTTCTTTAATTTCAATGCTTCTTCCATTGTGCGAGATAGTTCACCATTCTGCACATAATTAGGTTCAAGTTCAGTAATAATACAATATTTGATAGATGGTGGCCATTCGTGTTCCGTAATCCGACTGCGTAATAAAACCTTAGGGAACTTGATTTCATCTTTGTCTTCTTTCTTTTTTGGTTTGACAGGTGCTTTTTTCAGTTTAATCTGTGCAAACAAAGGAGTAACTGATTCCTCAAATTTCGGTTTGATAGGCTTTTGTTCTTTGATGCTAATTTTCATCAACTGTGGCTTTTCGCCTTTAAGCTTTTCAACAGGCTTCTTTTTCTTCACTTTCTTTTCTGGTTTCTCTATTAGAGGCTCTACAAGTTTTTCCAGAGGTAATTCTTTTTTCAATTCCTCGAATTCTTGATCCAGTTTTTCCAGTTTGGCTATTTCTTTTTCCAAACGTTTTACCTTTTTCTTTTTAGATTTTGATAAAATGGCAGCTTCTTCAACATTGCGAGACAAAATACCATTTTGAACTTCGTTCGGTTCAAATTCCTCGATTTTCAAATATTTTATAGCTGGAGGCCATTTTATGGGTATAATTCGACTTCGAAGAAGAACTCGAGGAATTTTTTCTTTCTTTTCCACGGGTCGTTTCATGGTTGGAGTTTTACGCAATTTAATTTGTGCAAACTGAGGTTTATCCATAGGTATTTTTTGTACTTCAAGTTTCGTGGCTTCGACTTTAGTTACTTTGAGACGTTCAAGTTTAACTGGTTTCTTAAGTTTTCTTAATGAAATTTCAGGAACTTCTGGAATTTCTTCTTTTTCTTCTTTAGGAATAGACACTTTTTTAGAAACTTTTTTAGGAATTTTCCTCTTAACGATTTCTGGTTTACCTTCCTCGGTAACAATTTCAGTAACAGTTACTTCTTCAACTACTTCTTCTACTTTTATTGGGTCCACACGTTCTACAGTAGGAAGTGCTCTTACAGTTTCTTTCACAATTTCCTCGATAGGACCTTCAGTAATAATTGTGACAGGAGATTTGCCTTCCTCTTCAACTAGTACAATTTCTGTCACTTGTTGTTTCTTTCCTTTGCGTTTTATGGCCTTTTGCTTCGTAATTTGTTTAGATTTGCCTTCCTCGGTCATTTCTTGTGTGATAGTAACTTGTTTACGAATCTCTTCTAGTTCATCTGGTTTAGCGTATTCTGGAGCAGACAGAACTTTCAAAGTTTCTTCAATTATTTCTTCTGTAGGACCTTCAGTAATCGTTATAACTGGAAGCTTTCCTTCTTCTTCAACAGTGATAGTTTCGGATACATGTTGTTCTCTTCCTTTTTGTCTAATTTGCTTTTTCTTAGTAATCTTTTTCTTAGGTTTGCCTTCCTTTATTTCTTCAGCAACAGTTACTTGTTCATGAACTTCTTCTATCTCTGTTGGTTTCATTCGTTCTGAAATTGGTAAAGATTTTATCATTTCCTCAATCACTTTTTCAACAGGGCCTTCAGTGACAGTTGTAACAGGTTCCTTTCCTTGTTCTTCAACAGTAATAACTTCAGTTACTTGCTGTTCTTTGCCTTTATGTTTGATAATTTTCTTCTTAGTTGTCTTCCTTGGTTTATCTTCTCTGTTTTCCAAGGAAATGAGAAGGCAAAGGTACAACGACTTCTCTCGACGAGAAGGCAAGAGAAAGGATTCGACACCCGTCCCACCAAGTCTATTTATACGTTACCTGATAAGAATTTTTCGAGATTTCAAGTGGGAATCGGTCGAGTCGTTTATCGCGCGATTCGTTTAGATTTATCAAGCTGGTGTACGGGTTTACCTTTGCGCGACTTTTCCGATCTTAGGAAATGCCCACTGAACTTCCACCACATTGCGATTATCGTCTGGCGACTATTTTGCAATTAATTCGACCATAGGTCCTCGACCTTGAGATGCGTTTTGCAACTCGTTCTAAGGAGTTCTTAATCTTATCATTTTCATCGACGTAATAACCGTCTTAGTATTCATGGGTAATCACCTTTTGTTCTTCTGCGCGTCACTTGTTCGAGTATTTTCAACTTCATGGATTTAAAAGAAGGAAGGTTGGATCGATTCAGAATCCTTGGAAAGGACTGCAAGAAACTTCAATTGTATTGTGGCGGACATGCCAACGGAGGGCTTAAGTACCGGAGGTCGTACCTCTCGTATGAAATTTCTCGTAATTATTCGTCATTTTCCCTTCCGTGTTCCTCCTCGTGGCGATAATTTCTTCAGAACACACAGGCCGGGCGCGTATGCCAACGACTTTCGCGGCAAGCGTGTGCGCCCATAGCTCCCAGATATTGTAATAGGCAGGTTTTCCTTTTGTTCAATAGAAACTATTTCTGTTACTTGCTGTTCTTTGTCTGCAGATTCAATTATCTCTTTCTCTTTCGATTTCTTAATAACATCTTCGGTAACGATTATGTGCCTCTGCATCTCTTCCACTTCTGTAGGCTTGATATCCTCAAGCACGGGAAGCGATACTACAATTTCATCAATTATCTCTTCTAATGGAGTTTCAGTAACAGATGTAACTGGAGCCTTTCCTTGCTCTTCAATAGTAACGAACTCAGTAACCTGTTGCTGCTTTCCTTTACGTCTAATTACTTTCTTTTTCGTGACTTTCTTAGGTTTGCCTTCTTGGGATACTTCCTCAGTGACTGTTACCTGTTCCTTTACCTCCTCTACTTCAGTAGGCACCTTTTCTAAACCAGGAAGAGGCTTTATCGTTTCTTCAACTATTGCCTCTATAGGCCCTTCTGTTACTGTCGTTTCAGGTGCCTTTCCTTCCTCTTCAACTGTAACCACTTCTGTAACTTGTTGTTGCTTTCCACGTCGTTTGACAATTTTCTTCTTGGTGGTCTTCTTTGGTTTGCCTAATTTTGTTATTTCCTCTGTGACTGTTACCTGTTCCTTTACCTCCTCTACTTCAGTAGGCACAACTTTTTCTAAAACAGGAAGAGGTTTTATCGTTTCTTCAACTATTTCCTCCACTGGCCCTTCTGTTACTGTCGTTTCAGGTGCCTTTCCTTCCTCTTCAATTGTAACCACCTCTGTTACTTGTTGTTCCTTTCCACGTCGTTTGATAATTTTCTTTTTGGTGGTCTTCTTTGGTTTGCCTAATTTTGTTATTTCCTCTGTGACTGTTACCTGCTCCTTCAACTCCTCTACTTCAGTAGGCACAACCTTTTCTAAACCAGGAAGAGGTTTTATCGTTTCTTCAACTATTTCCTCCACTGGCCCTTCTATCACTGTCGTTTTAGGTGCCTTTCCTTCCTCTTCAACTGTAACAACTTCTGTTACTTGTTGTTCCTTTCCACGTCGTTTGATAATTTTCTTTTTGGTGGTCTTCTTTGGTTTGCCTAATTTTGTTATTTCCTCTGTGACTGTTACCTGTTCTTTTACCTCCTCTACTTCAGTAGGCGCAACCTTTTCTAAACCAGGAAGAGGTTTTATCGTTTCTTCAACTATTTTCTCTATTGGCCCTTCTGTTACTGTCGTTTCAGGTGCCTTTCCTTCTTCTTCAACTGTAACAACTACTGTTACTTGCTGTTCCTTTCCACGTCGTTTGATAATTTTCTTCTTGGTGGTCTTCTTTGGTTTGCCTAATTTTGTTATTTCCTCTGTGACTGTTACCTGTTCTTTTACCTCCTCTACTTCAGTAGGCGCAACCTTTTCTAAACCAGGAAGAGGTTTTATCGTTTCTTCAACTATTTTCTCTATTGGCCCTTCTGTTACTGTCGTTTCAGGTGCCTTTCCTTCTTCTTCAACTGTAACAACTTCTGTTACTTGTTGTTCCTTTCCACGTCGTTTGATAATTTTCTTCTTGGTGGTCTTCTTTGGTTTGCCTAATTTTGTTATTTCCTCTGTGACTGTTACCTGCTCCTTTACCTCCTCTACTTCAGTAGGCACAACCTTTTCTAAACCAGGAAGAGGTTTTATCGTTTCTTCAACTATTTCCTCCACTGGCCCTTCTATCACTGTCGTTTTAGGTGCCTTTCCTTCCTCTTCAACTGTAACAACTTCTGTTACTTGTTGTTCTTTTCCACGTCGTTTGATAATTTTCTTTTTGGTGGTCTTCTTTGGTTTGCCTAATTTTGTTATTTCCTCTGTGACTGTTACCTGCTCCTTCAACTCCTCTACTTCAGTAGGCACAACCTTTTCTAAACCAGGAAGAGGTTTTATCGTTTCTTCAACTATTTCCTCCACTGGCCCTTCTATCACTGTCGTTTTAGGTGCCTTTCCTTCCTCTTCAACTGTAACAACTTCTGTTACTTGTTGTTCTTTTCCACGTCGTTTGATAATTTTCTTTTTGGTGGTCTTCTTTGGTTTGCCTAATTTTGTTATTTCCTCTGTGACTGTTACCTGCTCCTTCAACTCCTCTACTTCAGTAGGCACAACCTTTTCTAAACCAGGAAGAGGTTTTATCGTTTCTTCAACTATTTCCTCCACTGGCCCTTCTATCACTGTCGTTTTAGGTGCCTTTCCTTCCTCTTCAACTGTAACAACTTCTGTTACTTGTTGTTCCTTCCCACGTCGTTTGATAATTTTCTTTTTGGTGGTCTTCTTTGGTTTGCCTAATTTTGTTATTTCCTCTGTGACTGTTACCTGTTCTTTTACCTCCTCTACTTCAGTAGGCGCAACCTTTTCTAAACCAGGAAGAGGTTTTATCGTTTCTTCAACTATTTTCTCTATTGGCCCTTCTGTTACTGTCGTTTCAGGTGCCTTTCCTTCTTCTTCAACTGTAACAACTTCTGTTACTTGCTGTTCCTTTCCACGTCGTTTGATAATTTTCTTCTTGGTGGTCTTCTTTGGTTTGCCTAATTTTGTTATTTCCTCTGTGACTGTTACCTGTTCTTTTACCTCCTCTACTTCAGTAGGCGCAACCTTTTCTAAACCAGGAAGAGGTTTTATCGTTTCTTCAACTATTTTCTCTATTGGCCCTTCTGTTACTGTCGTTTCAGGTGCCTTTCCTTCTTCTTCAACTGTAACAACTTCTGTTACTTGTTGTTCCTTTCCACGTCGTTTGATAATTTTCTTCTTGGTGGTCTTCTTTGGTTTGCCTAATTTTGTTATTTCCTCTGTGACTGTTACCTGCTCCTTTACCTCCTCTACTTCAGTAGGCACAACCTTTTCTAAACCAGGAAGAGGTTTTATCGTTTCTTCAACTATTTCCTCCACTGGCCCTTCTATCACTGTCGTTTTAGGTGCCTTTCCTTCCTCTTCAACTGTAACAACTTCTGTTACTTGTTGTTCTTTTCCACGTCGTTTGATAATTTTCTTTTTGGTGGTCTTCTTTGGTTTGCCTAATTTTGTTATTTCCTCTGTGACTGTTACCTGCTCCTTCAACTCCTCTACTTCAGTAGGCACAACCTTTTCTAAACCAGGAAGAGGTTTTATCGTTTCTTCAACTATTTCCTCCACTGGCCCTTCTATCACTGTCGTTTTAGGTGCCTTTCCTTCCTCTTCAACTGTAACAACTTCTGTTACTTGTTGTTCCTTTCCACGTCGTTTGATAATTTTCTTTTTGGTGGTCTTCTTTGGTTTGCCTAATTTTGTTATTTCCTCTGTGACTGTTACCTGTTCTTTTACCTCCTCTACTTCAGTAGGCACAACATTTTCTAAACCAGGAAGAGGTTTTATTGTTTCTTCAACTACTTCCTCCACTGGCCCTTCTGTTACTGTCGTTTCAGGTGCCTTTCCTTCCTCTTCAACTGTAACAACTCCTGTTACTTGTTGTTCCTTTCCACGTCGTTTGACAACCTTCTTCTTGGCGGTCTTCTTTGGTTTGCCTAATCTTGTTATTTCCTCTGTGACTGTTACCTGTTCCTTTACCTCCTCTACTTCAGTAGGCACAACCTTTTCTAAACCAGGAAGAGGTTTGATCGTTTCTTCAACTATTTCCTCCACTGGCCCTTCTGTTACTGTCGTTTTAGGTGCCTTTCCTTCCTCTTCAACTGTAACAACTTCTGTTACTTGTTGTTCCTTTCCACGTCGTTTAATAATTTTCTTTTTGGTGGTCTTCTTTGGTTTGCCTAATTTTGTTATTTCCTCTGTGACTGTTACCTGTTCCTTTACCTCCTCTATTTCAGTAGGCACAACCTTTTCTAAACCAGGAAGAGGTTTGATCGTTTCTTCAACTATTTCCTCCACTGGCCCTTCTGTCACTGTCGTTTTAGGTGCCTTTCCCTCCTCTTCAACTGTAACAACTTCTGTTACTTGTTGTTCCTTTCCACGTCGTTTGATAATTTTCTTTTTGGTGGTCTTCTTTGGTATGCCTAATTTTGTTATTTCCTCTCTAACTGTTACCTGTTCCTTTACCTCCTCTATTTCAGTAGGCACAACCTTTTCTAAACCAGGAAGAGGTTTTACCGTTTCTTCAACTATTTCCTCCACTGGCCCTTCTGTTACTGTCGTTTCAGGTGCCTTTCCTTCCTCTTCAACTGTAACAACTTCTGTTACTTGTTGTTCCTTTCCACGTCGTTTGATAATTTTCTTTTTGGTGGTCTTCTTTGGTTTGCCTAATTTTGTTATTTCCTCTGTGACTGTTACCTGTTCCTTTACCTCCTCTACTTCAGTAGGCACAACCTTTTCTAAACCAGGAAGAGGTTTGATCGTTTCTGCAACTATTTCCTCCACTGGCCCTTCTGTTACTGTCGTTTTAGGTGCCTTTCCTTCCTCTTCAACTGTAACCACCTCTGTTACTTGTTGTTCCTTTCCACGTCGTTTGATAATTTTCTTTTTGGTGGTCTTCTTTGATTTGCCTAATTTTGTTATTTCCTCTGTGACTGTTACCTGTTCCTTTACCTCCTCTACTTCAGTAGGCACAACTTTTTCTAAACCAGGAAGAGGTTTTATCGTTTCTTCAACTATTTCCTCCACTGGCCCTTCTGTTACTGTAGTTTCAGGTGCCTTTCCTTCCTCTTCAACTGTTACCACTTCTGTAACTTGTTGTTGCTTTCCACGTCGTTTGACAATCTTCTTCTTGGTGGTCTTCTTTGGTTTGCCTAATTTTGTTATTTCCTCTGTTACTGTTACCTGTTCCTTTACCTGATCTATTTCAGTAGGCACAACCTTTTCTAAACCAGGAAGAGGTTTGATCGTTTCTTCAACTATTTCCTCCACTGGCCCTTCTGTCACTGTCGTTTTAGGTGCCTTTCCTTCTTCTTCAACTGTAACAACTTCTGTTACTTGCTGTTCCTTTCCACGTCGTTTGATAATTTTCTTCTTGGTGGTCTTCTTTGGTTTGCCTAATTTTGTTATTTCCTCTGTGACTGTTACCTGTTCTTTTACCTCCTCTACTTCAGTAGGCACAACCTTTTCTAAACCAGGAAGAGGTTTGATCGTTTCTTCAACTATTTCCTCCACTGGCCCTTCTGTCACTGTCGTTTTAGGTGCCTTTCCTTCCTCTTCAACTGTAACAACTTCTGTTACTTGTTGTTCCTTTCCACGTCGTTTGATAATTTTCTTTTTGGTGGTCTTCTTTGGTTTGCCTAATTTTGTTGTTTCCTCTGTGACTGTTACCTGTTCCTTTACCTCCTCTACTTCAGTAGGCACAACTTTTTCTAAACCAGGAAGAGGTTTTACCGTTTCTTCAACTATTTCCTCCACTGGCCCTTCTGTTACTGTCGTTTCAGGTGCCTTTCCTTCCTCTTCAAATGTAACAACTTCTGTTACTTGTTGTTCCTTTCCACGTCGTTTGATAATTTTCTTTTTGGTGGTCTTCTTTGGTTTGCCTAATTTTGTTATTTCCTCTGTGACTGTTACCTGTTCCTTTACCTCCTCTACTTCAGTAGGCACAACCTTTTCTAAACCAGGAAGAGGTTTGATCGTTTCTTCAACTATTTCCTCCACTGGCCCTTCTGTTACTGTCGTTTTAGGTGCCTTTCCTTCCTCTTCAACTGTAACCACCTCTGTTACTTGTTGTTCCTTTCCACGTCGTTTGATAATTTTCTTTTTGGTGGTCTTCTTTGATTTGCCTAATTTTGTTATTTCCTCTGTGACTGTTACCTGTTCCTTTACCTCCTCTACTTCAGTAGGCACAACTTTTTCTAAACCAGGAAGAGGTTTTATCGTTTCTTCAACTATTTCCTCCACTGGCCCTTCTGTTACTGTCGTTTCAGGTGCCTTTCCTTCCTCTTCAACTGTAACAACTTCTGTTACTTGTTGTTCCTTTCCACGTCGTTTGATAATTTTCTTTTTGGTGGTCTTCTTTGGTTTGCCTAATTTTGTTGTTTCCTCTGTGACTGTTACCTGTTCCTTTACCTCCTCTACTTTAGTAGGCACAACTTTTTCTAAACCAGGAGGAGGTTTTATCGTTTCTTCAACTATTTCCTCCACTGGCCCTTCTGTCACTGTCGTTTTAGGTGCCTTTCCTTCTTCTTCAACTGTAACAACTTCTGTTACTTGCTGTTCCTTTCCACGTCGTTTGATAATTTTCTTCTTGGTGGTCTTCTTTGGTTTGCCTAATTTTGTTATTTCCTCTGTGACTGTTACCTGTTCTTTTACCTCCTCTACTTCAGTAGGCACAACCTTTTCTAAACCAGGAAGAGGTTTGATCGTTTCTTCAACTATTTCCTCCACTGGCCCTTCTGTCACTGTCGTTTTAGGTGCCTTTCCTTCCTCTTCAACTGTAACAACTTCTGTTACTTGTTGTTCCTTTCCACGTCGTTTGATAATTTTCTTTTTGGTGGTCTTCTTTGGTTTGCCTAATTTTGTTGTTTCCTCTGTGACTGTTACCTGTTCCTTTACCTCCTCTACTTCAGTAGGCACAACTTTTTCTAAACCAGGAAGAGGTTTTACCGTTTCTTCAACTATTTCCTCCACTGGCCCTTCTGTTACTGTCGTTTCAGGTGCCTTTCCTTCCTCTTCAAATGTAACAACTTCTGTTACTTGTTGTTCCTTTCCACGTCGTTTGATAATTTTCTTTTTGGTGGTCTTCTTTGGTTTGCCTAATTTTGTTATTTCCTCTGTGACTGTTACCTGTTCCTTTACCTCCTCTACTTCAGTAGGCACAACCTTTTCTAAACCAGGAAGAGGTTTGATCGTTTCTTCAACTATTTCCTCCACTGGCCCTTCTGTTACTGTCGTTTTAGGTGCCTTTCCTTCCTCTTCAACTGTAACCACCTCTGTTACTTGTTGTTCCTTTCCACGTCGTTTGATAATTTTCTTTTTGGTGGTCTTCTTTGATTTGCCTAATTTTGTTATTTCCTCTGTGACTGTTACCTGTTCCTTTACCTCCTCTACTTCAGTAGGCACAACTTTTTCTAAACCAGGAAGAGGTTTTATCGTTTCTTCAACTATTTCCTCCACTGGCCCTTCTGTTACTGTCGTTTCAGGTGCCTTTCCTTCCTCTTCAACTGTAACAACTTCTGTTACTTGTTGTTCCTTTCCACGTCGTTTGATAATTTTCTTTTTGGTGGTCTTCTTTGGTTTGCCTAATTTTGTTGTTTCCTCTGTGACTGTTACCTGTTCCTTTACCTCCTCTACTTTAGTAGGCACAACTTTTTCTAAACCAGGAAGAGGTTTTATCGTTTCTTCAACTATTTCCTCCACTGGCCCTTCTGTCACTGTCGTTTTAGGTGCCTTTCCTTCCTCTTCAACTGTAACAACTTCTGTTACTTGTTGTTCCTTTCCACGTCGTTTGATAATTTTCTTTTTGGTGGTCTTCTTTGGTTTGCCTAATTTTGTTGTTTCCTCTGTGACTGTTACCTGTTCCTTTACCTCCTCTACTTTAGTAGGCACAACTTTTTCTAAACCAGGAAGAGGTTTTATCGTTTCTTCAACTATTTCCTCCACTGGCCCTTCTGTTACTGTCGTTTCAGGTGCCTTTCCTTCCTCTTCAACTGTAACAACTTCTGTTACTTGTTGTTCCTTTCCACGTCGTTTGATAATTTTCTTCTTGGTGGTCTTCTTGGGTTTGCCTAATTTTGTTATTTCCTCTGTGACTGTTACCTGCTCCTTTACCTCCTCTACTTCAGTATGCACAACATTTTCTAAACCAGGAAGAGGTTTTATCGTTTCTTCAACTATTTCCTCCACTGGCCCTTCTGTCACTGTCGTTTCAGGTGCCTTTCCTTCCTCTTCAACTGTAACCACTTCTGTAACTTGTTGTTGCTTTCCACGTCGTTTGACAATTTTCTTCTTGGTGATCTTCTTTGGTTTGCCTAATTTTGTTATTTCCTCTGTGACTGTTACCTGTTCCTTTACATCCTCTACTTCAGTAGGCACAACTTTTTCTAAACCAGGAAGAGGTTTTATCGTTTCTTCAACTATTTCCTCCACTGGCCCTTCTGTCACTGTCGTTTTAGGTGTCTTTCCTTCCTCTTCAACTGTAACAACTTCTGTTACTTGTTGTTCCTTTCCACGTCGTTTGATAATTTTCTTTTTGGTGGTCTTCTTCGGTTTGCCTAATTTTGTTATTTCCTCTGTGACTGTTACCTGTTCCTTTACCTCCTCTACTTCAGTAGGCACAACCTTTTCTAAGTCAGGAAGAGGTTTGATCGTTTCTTCAACTATTTCCTCCACTGGCCCTTCTGTCACTGTCGTTTTAGGTGCCTTTCCTTCCTCTTCAACTGTAACCACTTCTGTTACTTGTTGTTCCTTTCCACGTCGTTTGATAATTGTCTTTTTGGTGGTCTTCTTTGGTTTGCCTAATTTTGTTGTTTCCTCTGTGACTGTTACCTGTTCCTTTATCTCCTCTACTTCAGTAGGCACAACTTTTTCTAAACCAGGAAGAGGTTTTATCGTTTCTTCAACTATTTCCTCCACTGGTCCTTCTGTTACTGTCGTTTCAGGTGCCTTTCCTTCCTCTTCAACTGTAACCACTTCTGTAACTTGTTGTTGCTTTCCACGTCGTTTGATAATTTTCTTCTTGGTGGTCTTCTTTGGTTTGCCTAATTTTGTTGTTTCCTCTGTGACTGTTACCTGTTCCTTTACCTCCTCTACTTCAGTAGGCACAACTTTTTCTAAACCAGGAAGAGGTTTTATCGTTTCTTCAACTATTTCCTCCACTGGCCCTTCTGTTACTGTCGTTTCAGGTGCCTTTCCTTCCTCTTCAACTGTAACAACTTCTGTTACTTGTTGTTCCTTTCCACGTCGTTTAATAATTTTCTTTTTGGTGGTCTTCTTTGGTTTGCCTAATTTTGTTATTTCCTCTGTGACTGTTACCTGTTCCTTTACCTCCTCTACTTCAGTAGGCACAACCATTTCTAAACCTGGAAGAGATTTTATCGTTTCTTCAACTATTTCCTCCACTGGCCCTTCTGTTACTGTCGTTTCAGGTGCCTTTTCTTCCTCTTCAACTGTAACCACTTCTGTCACTTTTTGTTCCTTTCCATGTCGTTTGATAATTTTCTTTTTGGTAGTCTTTTTTGGTTTGCCTAATTTCGTTGTGTCCTCTGTGACTGTTATCTGTTCCTTTACCTCCTCTATTTCCGTAGGTTTAACTTTTTCTTGAGCAGGAAGTGCTTTTATTTCTTTTTGCTCTACTTCCTCTGCCTCTTCTATTCTGGTTGGTATTATTTCTTCTACATCTATTGTTGTCGTTACTTCTTCAATCGGCATAAATTGTTTCTTTGGTATTGATGGTATTTTTGGCTTGATATCCTCCAATTCTTCCTCAATGACGACGACATTGTCTTCTTCGTTCTTTGGCTTTTTCTTACGTATAATTGTTTTCTTTGTTTTAACTGCTGCAGTTTCATCTTCTTTGCTTCCGCGTCTAAATTTCGTCGTGTATTCTTCTATTACCTCTGTATCTGATTCAATCAACTGTGGCGTATCGTGTTTTGTTGTGTGTTGTGTGATTGTGATGTGATGTTGTTGCGCTGGTACTTCTGTAGTTTCTGAAATGTATACAAGAACAAGTGTGATATGATTATTGTGTCGTGATATAATCGTTTTTGCTCTATTTGCTTTTTTCGTTATATTTATCCTTTTTTTTTGGTTTGACTTCTCACATAATCGCGAATATGTTTGAGCCAAAGACTCATTGAGGGCTTTTAAAATGCTAATTGTTAATTGTTTCTCGATTTTATCCGATTTTTATACCCGTTACGTAATAAAACTGTCTCGATACATTGTTTGCAACTTGTAATAGGATTGAAGTATATATAGAATATATACTGTGCATATATATTGGCTATATGATATTTACTTCTATATGTTGTTTTCTATTTCCATTTTATTTTGCTTCTATTCCTATTACTAGTCTCATGACATGTCTCGATACAATTTTCATTACATAAAGGATATTAAAGAAAAATTTTTTAATACGTTGCTCATTAAAATCGTCTTATGAATTATTTGTTTTATGTGTGTGACATGAATGAACTGTTGTGTGTTCTGTATGTGAAGGATTAACTTGTGTTGTTTTTTGTTTCTTTCTATATAAAGTTTGACTGATTTATGTTTGATTTTGTTGTGTTCACATACTTACCTTACATAACATTTTACAATTCTCATTCTACAATCATTATCCTATTCATCACGACCCTATCAAATTCACTTAGATTCACGTAGATACGAATAATCATTTTTATCAAGTTGATCGTTCATCTGCTTCGATTGAACTATTCCTTGCGACCTCATGAATCAAGTCAACAATCGATATGTCAAAGCGTCTCCTGGTCCATTCCTAATTGTCTACGTGCTCGTCTGTCTTGTCCATGCCAATCGCATACCTTGATAGCAATAATACTCACCCATAACGTGTTCCAGGTGTTCTGCTTCGACAATAATGTTCGCTAACTTTGCGGAAGGTAATACAGACTCGGACATTTCTGACTCAATCTCACCGGCATTCAGTGGTTCTGTAACGATTACACTCTGTTGAATCTCATCTACACCTTTGGCCATTTTGCCTTCCGGTTTTATCACTTTGAATTCATCAGCTACGTCTGCTAACTGGACTTCTGTTTTCAAAGCAACCTCGTGTTTGATTACATCAGGTTGAGCAGAAACTTCTTTGGCAACGCCTTTAATCACCTCTTTTGATTCTTGTTCCGTAGCCATTACCTGCGTCACTTCCACGCTTTCAGACACGCGGAACGACATCTCAGCTTTAACTGATTTGCCTATTTTTTCCACAACAAAGATATCTTCGCTTTCCTGGGCCACTGCTTGCAATTGCTCAATACTTTCGAATGGTATTTGTTCAGGAATTATTTGTTTGGCAGCTGGTTTCATCTCTTTTTGCAATTCTCCAGCCGTGACTGATGGAATTACTTGAGATTTCTGAGCAACTTGGATGCCTATTAAACTAGGCTTAGCTGTTTGAATAGTGGGTTCATCTGGAGTAGCGAGATTCTTTTCCATTTCACCAAATGCAATTTCTGAGACAGATAAAGAAAGCAATTCCTCTAATTGAGGTTTTCCTTTTTGTTCTTCAGGAATTTTAGATTTTGGAAGTTCTTCTGTATTTGTTATTGTTAATATTTCAGATGTTTCTGCTACTTCGATACTATCCAATTGTGGAAGCGCTTTATGTTCTTTGGGAGCTTTTGGAGTAGGTAATTCTTTTTCTGCTTCTGTGGACACCACTTCGGAAACGGTGAGAAAGCTTAGTTCCTCCACATCCGGTCTTCCTTTTTGACTTTCTGGTTTCTCCGATTTTTCCAATTCTTCGACATTAGTCACTGTTAAAATCTCTGTTTTCTGAGCTACTTCTCTGCCAGCTATCTGCGGTTGTGCGATCTTCTCGCTTGGCTTCTCAGGAGATGGTAATTTGTCTTCTAACTCAATTGATACTATTTGAGAAATAGTTATGGATGTAAGTTCATCCAATCTTGGTTTTCCCTTTTGCTCTTCGGGCAATGTACGTTTTTCTAATTCTTCTATGCTAGTCACCGTAAGAACTTGACTAATCTCAGCAACCTCTCTTCCTAATAATGCAGGCGTAGCTGTCGCTGCACTTGGAACTATTTGTTTCTCCAATGTCTCTTCTGTCTCATGAGATACTGTTTGAGAAACTGTAATAGAAGTCAGTTCCTCCACATTTGGTTTTCCTTTCTGTTGTTCCGGTAGTTTATCTTTTTCTAATTCCTCTGCACTAGTCACAGTAAGAATTTGACTGACTTCAGCAACTTCTCTACCTGTCAGTGCAGGTTTAGCAATCACTGTACTTGGAACTATCTGTTTTTCCAATGTTTCTTCAGTCTCATGAGATACTGTTTGAGAAACTGTAATAGAAGTCAGTTCCTCCACATTTGGTTTTCCTTTCTGTTGTTCCGGTAGTTTATCTTTTTCTAATTCCTCTGCACTAGTCACAGTAAGAATTTGACTGACTTCAGCAACTTCTCTACCTGTCAGTGCAGGTTTAGCAATCACTGTACTTGGAACTATCTGTTTTTCCAATGTTTCTTCAGTCTCATGAAACACTGTTTGAGAAACCGTGATAGAAGTCAATTCCTCCACATTTGGTTTTCCTTTCTGTTGTTCCGGTAATTTATCTTTTTCTAATTCCTCTGCACTAGTGACAGTAAGAATTTGACTGACTTCAGCGACTTCTCTACCTGTCAGTGCAGGTTTAGCAATCACTGTACTTGGAGCTGCCTGTTTTTCCAATGTTTCTTCAGTCTCATGAAACACTGTTTGAGAAACTGTGATAGAAGTCAGTTCCTCCACATTTGGTTTTCCTTTCTGTTGTTCCGGTAGTTTATCTTTTTCTAATTCCTCTACATTAGCCACAGTAAGAATTTGACTGACTTCAGCGATTTCTCTGCCCGTCAGTGCAGGTTTAGCAATCACTGTACTTGGAGCTACCTGTTTCTCCAATGTCTCTTCAGTCTCATGAAACACTGTTTGAGAAACTGTGATAGAAGTCAGTTCCTCCACATTTGGTTTTCCTTTCTGTTGTTCCGGTAGTTTATCTTTTTCTAATTCCTCTACATTAGCCACAGTAAGAATTTGACTGACTTCAGCGACTTCTCTGCCCGTTAGTGCAGGTTTAGCAATCACTGTACTTGGAGCTACCTGTTTCTCCAACGTCTCTTCAATTTCATGAAACATTGTTTGAGAAACCGTGATAGAAGTCAATTCCTCCACATTTAGTTTTCCTTTATGTTGTTCAGGTGGTTTATCTTTTTCTAGTTCCTTTATACTAACTTCAGTAAGAACTTGACTGACTTCAGCAACTTCTCTACCTGTTAATGCAGGTTTAGCAATCATTGTACTTGGAGTTATCTGTTTCAATATCTCTTCAGTTTCGTGAGATACCGTTTGAGAAACCGTGATAGAAGTCAATTCCTCTACATTTGGTTTTCCTTTTTGTTGTTCTGGTAGTTTATCTTTTTCTAATTCCTCTACATTAGCCACAGTAAGAATTTGACTGACTTCAGCGACTTCTCTGCCCGTCAGTGCAGGTTTAGCAATCACTGTACTTGGAGCTGCCTGTTTTTCCAATGTTTCTTCAGTCTCATGAAACACTGCTTGAGAAACTGTAATAGAAGTCAGTTCCTCCACGTTTGGTTTTCCTTTCTGTTGTTCTGGTAGTTTACCTTTTTCTAATTCCTCTACATTAGCCACAGTAAGAACCTGACTAATTTCAGCGACTTCTCTACCTGTCAGTGCAGGTTTAGCAATCACTGTACTTGGAGCTACCTGTTCCTCCAATGTCTCTTCAGTCTCATGAAATACTGTTTGAGAAACCATAACGGATGTCAATTCTTCTATATTTGGTTTTCCTTTTTGTTTTTCTGGTGCACGATCAGCTATTAATTCCTTAGTAGCCATCATAGTTAATATCTGCATTGTCTCTGCCACATCGTGACCGGTCAAACTCGATTGAGCAATTTTCTTTGTCGGTACTTTAGGACTGACTAACACGTCCTCCGTTTCCGTAGAAATCGTCTGTAATACGGATAAAGGAACAAATTCCTCCAAACCAGGAACACTTTTTTGTTCTCCAGGCTTTTTATCTTCAGCTAAAGTATCAATATTTGCCATAGTCAATATTTCCATTGTTTGTGCCACATCTCTGCTTATAAGGCTGGGTTGGGCCTCTCTTTCGACCGGTATTTCCGGTGTAGGTAATGTTTCCTCCGCTTCTTGAGAAATTACTTGTGAGACAGTTAAAGGTGCCAATTCCTCCACTTGTATCTTACCTTTCTGTTCTTCCGGAGCCTTAGATGCTACGAATTTCTCGACACTAGCAATAGCCAATATTTGTATGATCTCCGCAACATCTCTTCCGGTCAAACTTGGGTGAGCTGTCTTTTCTTTTGGAACTTTAGCCAATGATAATGTTTCCTCTGCTTCTTCGGATACCACATGTGAAACTGTGAGAGATGTCAATTCATCTAATGTAGGTTTTCCCTTTTGTTCTTCGGGTCTTTTCAATGCAAGATCTTCTGTTTCTATTATAGTGGTTACTTGAGACGTTTCTGCGATTTCATTGCCTAAAATATTAAAGTTTGCTTTCTGATCTTTAGGTATGGTTTTCAAAACAAATATATCTTCGGTTTCATTAGAGATTACTTCAGAAATTGTGACGGAAGACATCTCTTCCATTTCTATTTTGCCTTGCTGTTTTTTCAATTGAGTTACTTTTTCGAATTCTTCAGTAGTCGACGCAGCAATTACTTGTGTTACTTCTGGAACTTCTCTGCCTGTAAGAATAGGCTGAGCCTGTTGTTCTTTGGGTGTAACTGTTGCTGGTAAAACATCTTCAATCTCATTAGAAACAATTTCCGTGACAATGACAGTGCTGAGTCCTTCCATCTGAGGTTTGCCTTTTTGCTGTTCAAGTTTAAAGTTTTTTCCTTCGAACGTATCTTCTCTTTCGCCAACAGTTGTCTCTATTTTTACAGCTGTTTCTATCACAGTTTGAGCCATTGTGGCTTGAGACGATATTCGTTTCTCTTCGTGAATTTCCTGAATACTCTGAACACTTTCTACTAAAGATCCAATCACGGTTTCGTGCAAACTGATGTCCTGGGTAGCTTTGACCTCTTCTCGTTTAGGTACCACATCGAAAACACTTTCCTTATCTTCCGTGATTGTTTCTGATACCTGAAGAGATGTCACTTTTTGTATATCGATATCTGCTTTTTGAGTCTGAGGTTGGAACACATCTTCGAACGTGCGCTCGCTTTCTTCCACTATATTTTCGTTCACTATGATGCTCTCGAAAGTATCTTGTTCAGGAACAGCTACTTGAGGCTTCATGCTTATTTGTTCTATTTTATCCGGTATGCTAATTTGAGATTCGATCATAGATGTTTCAACAATATTACGTTCCATAATAAGAGTACTATTAGCTGTCTGCGAAATATCCATTTTCTTTTCTTTCAGCACAGACTCTACTTCCGCTGAAGTGACTTCCGTTATCGATATTCCATGATCTTGCTCGAACGTTTGTATTGCTGTAGAAAAAACTGTTTTTGGATATTTGTCAAAAACTCCTTCACTTTCTGCACTTGGAATTTCTTCCACAATAATCGGTTCTAGAGCATCCTGTTTATGATGAGCTTGTACTTCGCGTTTCTCAAATGGCTGAACCAATCCAGTGCTCTGCTCAATAAATACCTGAGCTTTTTGTGCTACATCCATTCCAACCTTTGTCAGAGTCATTTCCGCTGTGCTCTCTTCACGTTTTTGTATAATCATTGTATCTTCCTTATCTTGAGAAATAACATGAGAAATATTAATGCTCTTTCCTTCAACAAAGCTCACTTTCGCACTTCGTTCGTCTACCTTCATCTTTTCTTCGAATACTGTGCTATGTTCTTGAGGAATAGTCTCACTGATATCAACGCATTCTAATGTGATTTGCGTCGGATATGCTTCAAATGTTGTTGGTCGTTGCGCTACAGGTAAGTTTCCCAATTCTTCTCTGAGACTTACTTCCATTTGTTCAGCAACTTCTTTACCCTCCATCGATGATTTTGCCATTTCTTCGCGAGGTTTCTTAATTATCGACATTTCAGCCTCGACATCTTGTGCTGTGGTCGCTTCTGTGATAGCAATAAATCTGTTTTCGTCTACGGTGATTCGAGCATTAGTCTTCTGTGGTGATATTTCCTCGACCTTGTCTATTTCTTTTTCTGCTAGAACTTGTTCTATCATCTCGATCGTTTCAAATGGTTTTTGCCCTACTTGTGCAGTGGCTGTGGTAGGCTTAATGATGTCCATTTCTCCAGTACTCAAATGTGGTATAATTTCAGATCTTTCCGCTACTTCGTGTCCAGAGACAATAATCGGCACTACTGATCTTATTTCTTCTTGGACTGTCTTTAATATCTCTTCTTTATCGGCTGCGCTAACTTCGATAACATTAGTCACACGTTTGCCTTCTTCGATAGATACTTCTATCTTTTGAACAGTTGGCTTAAACTTCTCTTCAAAGGTATTTTCTTGATCTTGAACGATGTCTTGCGTGACCAACAAGCTTTGATACAATTCTTGAGTAGTTGATGCTTTCTTGGTGTCCGGTTTCTTTAATTTCACTTCACTTATTGAATCCTCTACAGAGATAGTGGTTGTTTCAGCAATTCCATGAATGGTGTCTAATCCAAACGAGGCTGCATGCTTTGATGGCAGTTCTTCAGAAATATATAAAGATTCTTTGTCTGCTGGAGTTACTTGAGACACAATTACGATTTTTTTACTCTCTTCAAGATCTACAATGGCGGTCTTGTTTTCTGGTAATTGGCCTGGTATGAATTTGTCTTCGCTTTCCTGTATAATTGGTTGAGATTCTATCAATGAAATGAACGGAACATGTTCTGATATAGCAATAGCACCTGATGGCTTTTCTTGAATGAATTCTCCAGTGCTGAAATCTACAATCTGCATAGTCGTTTCAGCTACTATATGACCAGAAACAAGGCTCTTTCCAGCAGTCTTTATCTCTGGTAAATTTTTAGACTTGTATTCTTCTTCTTTATCTTCCATGATCACGGCTGATACTTGTACACTTTGCTCTTCTACTACAGATAAGTCTGCTATAGCCTTCAATGGTCTTTTATCTTTGATAAATGGTCCTTCAATTTCAGTTGGTTGAATTTCCGAGCTAATTACAGCTTCTAAGGGGATGCTAGATGGCACTGCTAATGCGGAGACCGGTTTTATCTTCTTCAATTTACCAGCACTGGAATCGACAGTTACTTCAATCTTTTCCGCAATCATGTGTCCAGCGAATTGTACACTAGCTTGTTTCTCAGATGGTTTCTCAAATATCTGAAGAATATCTTCTTTATCAGCTGGAATCTCAGTAGTTGTCGTTGCACTAATGATTTCATTGATAGAAACCTCCGCTTTATTAGTAATTATAGGTTTATCCTTAAATTCCTTTTCAGTTTCAGACACAATGGTTTCTGTTTGAACAATGCTTTCAAATGGTAATCGTTCTTCCTTAGCAGCTACTGTAATTGGAGCAAGCATAGTTAAATCTCCAGAAATAGAAGCTGGATTGATTTCTGTTAATTGTGCAACCTTATGTGCATCGAAGCTTGCAGTAGCCTGTTCTCCTTGCATTTCTAGCTTCTTGAAGTACTCTTTCTCTTTATCTGATGCAATTGTTTCAATGACTGTTATGCCTTCTTCCTCCTGGAAAGAAACATCGATCATTTTCTTCTCCGGTTGAATGAAGTCTTCCATTGGTTTTTCAAGATCACCAGTAGCTGTTTCAGATGTAATCACACTGCGGAATGTGATATGATCAGTTATAGCTGTAGCTACATGTATTTCTTCTCGTTTAAATTCGCCTACATTGTCTGTAGTAGTAGTCTCGATGGTCTGAGCTACGAAATGCGTTGGAATGTCGAAACTGGCGGATTTGGTTTTTGGTTTTTCAGTTTCTGGAAGTAGACTCTCCTTATCTTCAGTTGTAATCGCTGAAATAATCAAACCTTCGCCTGTCACAAACTCGAGATTCGCTTTCTTATCGTTAGGTTTAATTTCACTGAATGGTGCCTCTGTTTCTCTGGTGTGTACTTCTTGAGCAATTGCAGCTTCGATAGGTAATATCGTAGTTTTAGGTTTCATCTTTTGAACCGTTTCATCCGGTAAATCACTCAAGCCTGTATCACTCAAAATTTCAAACTTGGATGCTACTCCTTGCGTAATGATATCTACTGTAGCTTCTACATTTTTTGGTTTTTCTTCTGGAGTGAATATTCCCTCTTTATCCTCAGGATGCGTTATACCTACCACAATACTCTCCCCTTCTTGGAATGTAACTTCAACGATTTTGATATCAGGTCTTATGTCTTTTTGAAGAGGAGATTCTTTCTCAGAGATTGATATTTCCGTCTGCTCTACAACTTCTAATCCACTTTGTTGTTGATTAGCGTGATCTTCTTTGATTTTTTCTTCTTTTAAAATGTTAACATTACTTGCTAGAACAGTTTCCTGCATTTCAGCCACTTCATGTCCTCCAGTGATACCCAGAACAACTTTTCTTTCCTTTGGTATCTTTTCTATTTCTAATTTTTCTTCTTCCTGGATACTTGTCACCTCGATCACGGTTAATTTTTCAGTTTTCGATTGAATTTCAATCTCTGCACTTTGGATAGTTGGAAGAATATCCGCTTCTCTAATCTTTTCAGTCTCAGCAATAGTTGTCTCTGTTACGATCAATTCTTCCAAAATATCTCGTTGTGGTATGGCCTTTTTTGATTGAGGTTTATCGATGCTCATGTTAGCAGTGCTTTGTTCCACTAAAGTCTCAGATTTTAATGCAACTTTATGACCAGACACTAAAGTTTCAGCAGTGTAATCTTGTGGTTTTACATTAGGATTGTACACATTCTCACGATCATGAGAAATAACTTCAAGAATAATTGGACCAGGTCTAGGTTCGGTCAATTCGACAATCGCAATCTTCTTATTTGGTTGTATTTCAGTCATGTACAAGTCTTCCTTTTCTGCCAATTCTTGCATAGCAATTGTTACACTTTCTAATGGAATGTGCGACGATTGAGCCACGCTGGAGATTGCTTTCTTTTCCGAGATATATTCTTCTGTAGGTGAGTGAGTTCTAATCTCTTCGAAAATTGGCGCTACCTGTGTAGTGAATTCTGTAGTAGCATAAGCTCCTTTCATTTCAGAAATTTCTATATATTCAGCTTCTTTTTCGCTAGCTATCACCATTGTGGTGTGTAAACTCTCGATCTCGTTCATCGTCACTTCGGCTATCTTGAATTCAGGAACTTTGTCTTTTTGAACCGGTGCCACATCTTCAGCGATCACAGTTTCACCTATTATGGTTTCTTGCAAAGCAATAGGTTCTATTTTAGCGATACTAGATGATGGAACTTCCTTTTTTATCATACCTAAATTATCTTCCGGTTGAGTCATTTCGATTTCCAATGAAACAACAGGATGAGTTGGTACTGTCTTTCCACGATGAGATTCTGGCATTTCGAAGATTTTTAGATCAGCTTCCTTCTCTATGGATGTAGTTTGGAATACTTCGACACTTTTAATGGCGTCATAACTTGTCTTTACAACACGTTCTTCTGGTTTTATTAATTCCTCCATCTTTGCTTCACGATCATGGGTCATAGTTTCCTGGATCATTTTAGCCTCTATTAATTGTACAGCAATTGTTCCACTTTCTTGCACATATTTTAATTCTTCCTTAAAATCAGATGGATAATCCGCTGTTTGAATCTCAGATATCTGCACATATTCTTCAGGTTTGATAGAAGTTTCTGCCAATACTTTAGTTGGTTTCTGATCAGGATGATAAATTCCTTCAGACTCTTGAATAATAGTGCTCGCGATGGAACCGATTTCCAATAAGGAAATAGACGTCTCAGCCGTTTTGATAGCAGGTTTGTCTTCGAGTTGATATTCTTTCTCTTTCTCAGATGGCACAGTTTCACTCGTCACTGCTGATGTGATCTCAATGATGTTCAAATCAGCTACTGCTTTCTTCATCTCTTCAATCGTTAAGTCGCTTTCTATATCTTGAGCTTGAACTGTGGACACGGAAATTCCTTCAAGTACAGTGACATTGGGCGTAGCTTCAAAGGTGTCAGTTTTTCTTTCTGAAATAAATACCCCTTCACTTTCCTGTACGATATTCTGCTGAACTGTAGCAGTTTCGTTTCCATAAGATATTCCAACTTGTGCTTTCTGACTAGGTGGTAATCTTCCTGGAACATACATGCCCTCCTTTTCAGGTGCGTACATTTCCTCAGTCACTCGTTGTCGTTGAGGAATTACGGTCTCAGTGGCGACCTCTGTCGGAACTACAAGTTCTGGGTAATACTTTCCTGGTTTGTCCTCTGCTCTAACTTCTTCCACAACTAATGGTTCAACCGCAGCGATGTTCACTCTAGGTTTAGTTGGTAAAGTCTTCAAGGGTTCTAACTTATCTTCTGTTAATCCTTCCTGAATCTCATACACAGACAATCCTATTTGAGGAAGAATAATGTCTTCTGCTCTAACAGTCAATGGTGACACGAAATCTTCTGTTGGAGCTTCCTTTTGACTTACCATGGTTTCATAAACAGTCGTGGCTTCCTGAAGAGCCACACTAACATCTGCAGTTTTACTGATTTCCTGTTTATTAATGATTAAACTGGATAATCCAGCGTCGTTGGCCAGAGTTTCGCTGATTACCAAACTTTCGGATGGCACGATACCACGTGTCGCTTCGTAGAATGTAGGTTTAAAAATACCCGCGAATTCGCCAGTAGAAGCTTGGACGGTTGTTTCCATGATGGAATAAGGTTCTATTGGCGAAATAGACAAAGATGCTTTTCGTTCTATAAGTTTAATTTGGCTAATATCATCGATTTCTTTCTCTTGAATAGGGACAAAATGTTCAGTTAACGGCGTAATAGTGTCCATTGTTAGTTTGGCTTTTTCCAATTCTGGTTTACCAGGTGCTTGTTCGATGGTACGATCCAAAGGTATTATCTGATGACGTTGGCTAGGAACATTTAATATGAGGGAAGGCATAGATCTGTCTTCTTTTATCTCGAACTCTTCGATTTCTTCCATTTCAACTTCATTTCGTCTAATATGTGGCCGTTTAGGTATCAATTCCTTTCTCTCTTTTTCTATGATTTCCTCTTCTTCTACATCCACGCGTTTCTTTTCTTTTTGAGCCAGTTTGTGCTTCGAGTCTGTTTCAATGATAATTGTCTCGATTTCTTCCTCAATCTCTTCCGCGTCCTTTGTCTTCTTCCTCCCAGTTTCGGTTTCCTCAATTTCCTCGATTTCTACAACCTGAACCCCCACGCCCCTATCTTCTTTTTTCTCCTCGATTTGTTCCTTCGGTTTCGTTAATTTTCGTTCGCGCAGTGTCGTGTGTGCCTGCCGTGTGTCCTCGTATTCTGTGGAAAGTATGTGAGAATATTCGTGTCATAATCATGAACGCGATTGCTCTCTCTTTCTCACGTTCTGCCTTTCGCTCGTTCGCTCGCTCGCTCAATCTCACTTGCCGTTAGATGTGAAAATATCATTCCTTTACTTTTAATTCTCTCTCTTTTTTTTTTTTTGCAGCAGCAGCGTTTCATGCGACGAACCATTGATGCAGATGCTGCTTGCTCAGACAACATAATTCAACGTGCTTCAATACGATACAGGAGTGAGATAAAAAACCTACTATTACGTACATTGCACGCCGGACGGAACTTGTGTAAAAGGTAAAAAATAAAATAAAAAATAAAAAAATTAAAAGAAAACAAAAAAGAAAATAAAAATAAGTGGATTACAGCGGATAAAGTGTGAACAGCGTGTTTTTTATTTTATTCTACGCGATTTCCAAAGGTATCGTATAATTTCCTTTCATTGTGCTTTCATTATGCTGATATGAAGTGTTGGTCTTTTGAGGAGAATATTTAAATATTAAACCAAAAAATATTAAACCATAAAATAAACATTTTATATATATATATAGGATATTTCATTGTGTATTCTTGAAATGAAATCTTTGAGATAAAATGAAAATATGTTAAAATAAAACAAAGCTTTACAGAATGCAATATACTCTTCATTAATTTTTAGATATTCATTCATATAAATTCTACATAATTTTTGTCAAACTAGAATATTATCTTATTATAGAATTATCTTTTACAATAAAGTTTACTATTTAGAGTTTCAAATTATTTAAAAATTATTACAATTTAAAATTTGCTAATTAATCAATTAGTAATAGAAATAAACATAATTTATATTTTAAAGAATAAAGAAGACATAAATAATAATAATAAATAAAGAAGACATAAAAAAATATTCTTTCATTTAAACAAAATATATTCTATATCCTATATCCTATATCCTATATAATTTTATTGATAGCGCAAAACGAAATAATACAAAATTACAATTTTTTATATCATCTTCAATAAGTCAGAAGAATATAGAATAAAACCTTATCTGTCAAATAGTATAGATAATGTGCTCGTTTGTACAGTGGATGGATCGTTTTACAGTGTTTCTATTATGTCATGGTACAACTTATTATATTGAGAATTGAATATTGGGTTTTATTTGGTTCGAATTACGATGTCTCTGGAATGTTTGCTGCGGTATCTAAAAGAGTAGTGTGACTAGTGCTTGAGTCGCAGGCACCCGGGGCATGCGTTGTTTAATAACAGTGATATGCGGTATGTAAATATCGTGTAGTGGCAGTAAAAATAAATATATATAATAGCCGGCCAGAAGTCAAACCAACATAAACCACAAAAAAAAAGAAACAAAAAAGGAGACGCTTGTCTGTTACACATCGTGCTTTGCTACTACGGCGATAAAATTAAGAAAATAAAAAAAATTGCAAAAAATAAAAAAAAAAGAGGGGAAAAAATAAATTTTTGGTATAAAATAAGTCGCTAATATATCTTGTATGCAATATTGTTATAGATTCATGTGAGTGTGTAACTTGAATGTGTAACAGTAACAAGAAATACGGTACATTCTAATATTACAATATTAATTATTATGTAGAGAATATCAATACAAATGGATGATGTGTTATACGTTGCATCTAGAAACTATGAAATATTACAAATAATTTGGATAAATTTCTCAAAAATTGAAATTGAATATTTTATAACGAAATTCTTCACTTATTAATTATTTCAATTCACTTATCAATTTTCTTAAAAATTATAGATGAAAGAGAAAATTTAAACTTCTTAAAAAATATAAATATTGCAGATAAATAAAATTTTATCGCACAATTTCATAATGACGTTTTATTTTATTTCATAGTTCCTGAAGAAAAAATGTAAAACGAAATACGAGAAAGATACAATGAAAGATGAAACGAAAAATAGAAAAATTATGATAATTTCATTGCCAAATGCATATATGTGTATATAAGATACAATGAATCGAAGCCGAAAACAAGTTCTACTTACATTGAAATTGTGATTAGCAGAGCGAAGCTCAAAACGAGAAGCTTTATGATGCTGGATCATTGATTTGGTCATGTGGATCGGATTATATGAATAATTTAGGCGATTAAATAATAAGGAATAGGGAGGATTTATATATAATAGAATAAAGATGGATACGGCGCGTGGAAAGCATAGCGGCATAAGCAGAACGATTTTACTGCTATTATTCGATCAAGTAAAGCTTCATGCATCTGAAAGAATAATAAAATATAATCATTACGTAGAGACCGTATCGTATAATTGATCACGCACATTTTTTTCTCAACGATTTTTTTTGATCTACAATAACCGATTAGTTAGCATAAATGAGGTTTAAAAACACGATATGAATTTTTTTTATCATTAAACAATTAAGATGATCGATTCAAGCTTATAGCGGAATGTTTGATGAAGAATTTTGTATCCATTCAGAATCACCACATTTTTTGATTTAATGAATTTTTGATTAGCATCATTGAATCGTGATATTCAAAATTAAATATCACGAAAATAAATAATTTAATTATTTACAATTATGTTATTTATAATGGTAAAAATTAAAATGAAGTAATTTTTTTTCTTTAAATAAATACAAAATATTGTCGCAATAACATAATTCAATTTATATTGAAATTTATTAAAATAATATTTAATTTTATATTTGTTTTTATATCATTTTATATTTAAGCATTTCATTTCGATGTTTATTTTGTATTATACATAATAAACAATTCAATCTTGATTAAATATTTTAAAATTATATAATATTAATCAAGCATTAAAAATTATCTCTAAAAATATTAATTTGATTATATATAATATGAATCATAATATAAAACTATGAAAAGAAAATATATATCATAAATTTAAATTCAATTCAATTCAAAAAAATTGAATCTACAAGGAATATTTTAAATAAAATTAAAAATTGAAAAATAAATAAAAGAATTGAAATGTCGATGTGGTGTCGACTGTCTGGACACTGAAATCTTAGCGTTGAAGAAAATGATAAAAGATAGTATTAATGATGGTATCCATTCGTGATTCGAATTCCGAATAATACGAATGTATATTCCATGCATTGAAACTCGTTGCTTCAAACCTTTAATGTCTCGAATATCCTGCGTGCGGATGGCTTTTCTTTCGTCCCTCCTCTCTGCAATCAGAAAATCCATAGTTTCTTTCGTAGGAGTTTTTGGGATCGGGGTGAAGACAAGTGAAAAGTGCGAAAAAAACGTTCAAAAGAAAAAAAAAAAGAAAGAATACACACAAAATTATGGCACGTGGTAAAAAAATGTCTTTTATTCAATATTATTCAAGATGTACAATACGTAAAATACAAACATGGGAAGAAACGTTTAGTTTCTTCTTTTCTATTAAATTATATTTACAAAAAAAAGAGGAAAAAGAAAAAAAACGAAAATAAAACGCATGCTTATTCGAGCTTATATTAGCCTTGGACTATATACAAAAAATTAAAATATAAAAAGAAGAAAACATGTACAAGTTTGTATATAGGCAGCCACGCAAGCACACACCAAAATATGATAATAAGATGCTTTAAATGTTTATTAAAATGGAAAAGACAAGCTGCAATGATTTCGTAACATTGCATTGTTCGTGTTTTATATTTTTTATTTATTTATTTATTTATTTATATGTTTCAAACTTCACACCGCATTCTCCACTTACCCATGAAATGGACTTCCGTTTTGTGTATGACATCCACTCGTTCCGTAATCCGTTCCTCCGTTTCAACCTATAAATAATTAGTATGCTTCTAATTAAAATTTATTCAATAAAAATTGTCGATTGTACTTAAATTTTTATTAAAAAAATTTTTTTTTAGTTGTTGTAGAAAATTGTTTAAAAGATCATTTCATAAATAATAATTTTTTTAAAATATTAAAAACAACTTACTAATTGATACAACTTTGAATTAAAAGAACATTAAATTTTTAAAAAATCCAAATCGAATTTCAAGCGATTCTAAAATCTTTACGCATAGCAAACATCGCATAAAGAAAAAAGTAAAAAAACAATTTCCTTACTTCCGTGGCTTCTGTGACCTCCCAAGCTCGCGGTCGAAAGTCCTCCGGTGCGAAATGAGTGAGGACTTCTTCAACGGTGACGTGTTGCAACTCGATCATTCTCATGAAGGCGCGGAAGCCGACGGTAGCAGCCACCACACTTTCGTCAGTAGTTGTTTCTTCTGTCAGAACTTGGGTAATCAATGGCCCATGACCCTCCCTCTCGACCAATTGGACAAGCGCATTCTGAGCCTCGGGGGTTTTCAACGCAGGGAAATTGTCCGTTTTGTATAAGCTCTCGTTGATCTCGTTCACAGAGACACCCTGGCGTACCAAAAAACCGATGGTGGCCAATTCTCGAAGAGGAGCCTCTCCTGGCCCGAACTCTTTCGCGTGAAGTGTTTCCATAATTTCTTCTACCTCTCTCGCGATATTCTCCTTTTGTCTCTCCACTATTTCCTCGATGGTCACTTCTTCCCTCACTTTCAGCTTCTCCTTCTTCTTCTTTTTCGGCTTCTCCTCAACTACGATTTCTCTTGGAAGCTCCTCCTCCTCTGTCACCACGGTTTTCTTTGCTTTCCTTTTCGTGTCCACTCGTCTGATCTCTTGAACGCTGGCCTCCGTGTGCACTTCCGACACGGAGACAGTTTGCAATGTCTCCGACGTGATCTGTGCACGATCGACCACCGATTCTATCGTGAAATCACGGGCCGTGTCTTCGATGGCCATTTCTGAAACCACCACTCCTTCTCGCTCCTCCAACACCCTCTTTGCGCGTTCTTCCGTCTTTAGTATAATTTCCCGCGCTTTTTCATCGTCGATTTTCTTCAATGACGCGGTCGCCTCTGTTATTAGTGGCTCTTGGATCGGCATCACTTTCTTTGCTCGTGTTACCTGCATCGAATAGGATTATTTATCGATTTATTCGGTTAGAGGAGAGGGAAGGGATGTTGATTAATTAAGGGAAAAGAAGAAGAAAGTTGTGGAAGAAAAAAAAGAATCGATTGGAAATTGAAATTTTTTTTTTAAATGATGTATGATTTTTAATATACTTATTTTCATTTACCTCTGTCGGTTGTTCTTCAATAATTTCTGTCGTTTCAAGCGTTTGAGTTTCTTCGATATCCACAATTTTCCTGAACAACAAATTGTCAATGTAATTTGCACATATTTATGCTCGTTATAAATATTTAATAAGTAATTCAACTAACTTTTCTTCTGGCTGTTCCTTGGGAATCAGTTTCTCTTTATGCAACTCCTTCTTGTCTATCTTTACACGTTCCCCTTTCACTTTTTCCTTCGTCTCTTTAGCCTTCTTCATTTCTGGCTTCTTCTTCTTGTGAGGCTTCTCTTCTTCCGGTTTCTTTTTAGGTTTCTCTTCTACTATTTGCTCTTCGAATTGTTCTTCGTCCATGAAGATTTTCTTGCCAGTTATTTCTGGATAATTATATATTATAATTAAAAACGATATTCGTATGCTATTTATTAATATAATTATTTATTAATATATTCGTATTCGAATTTATTAAACTTAAAAGATGAATTTAAAGAACAGTTACCTGTTACATGTAATTTAGCTTTCGTCGTTGTTAAACCTATCTCACTTGTAGCTTTGCACACGTAAGTGGCATCGTCTTCTTCGGTCGCATGTTTAATTGTCAATATTGTCTTTTTCTCCTCGTCCAAGAGACGTATTTTCACGTTCGGGGTATTGGTGATCATCTTATCGTTCTTATACCATACAACGTCTAGAAATTATCGATGTTAATCAGTAAAGATAAACTAGAAGTTAAGATTAATATATTCATTTTTAGAAATATAAAAAAATATAAAAATCGAAATTATACGAAAAGTAATATAAGATATTTTTATAATACCTGGAACAGGATTGCCAGAGTATATGCATTCGAACACCGCGGTTTCACCTTCCTTCGCATAAACATCGGTAATCTCTTGAATGAATCGTGGTACAGATTGCGTGGCTAAGAACAGAATACATCAATTAAAATCATTAAAATGAACAAGTGGAAGAAGAAGAAAAAAGAGTATATAATACACAATCAAAAATCTCCCACGAATAATTTACCTGATCTTTTGATTGGTGATTGTGCGACTCGCGTGACTCCGATGTCAGTAATCTGGTTAGAAAGAAGAACAAAAACACACGTACACAAAAAGATTCATCATGCGAAAAAAAAACAATCCCGTGAAGAAAACACAGAAAAAAAAATCGATATTAAATTATTAATGATTCGATCGACAATAATACCTGACATGGTGCCTCTTTCATCTTCGCTATGATGCTCGTTGCACGATACCTCGGAAGTTGACATATTTCCAGCTAGACCGAGGTTTCCGCTGCACTGACTTTCCAGCAACAAAAATTCTTGCAACTCCTCTTGGCTATCCGCCGTATGCAATTGTTGGAATGCCTCCAAATCGATCTCTCTCGGCTCCAAAGGATACATCTTCGGGTCCATCATCAAGTTTCCGAAACGACGTTCCTTTGACCATCTGGCCACGGGTATCCTCGATTTTGGATAAGTGTGATACTTCCTTACATGATCATACTCCATAGACGTTTCCATCATTTTTCCATAGTGCTCAATAACTTGTTTGCTCTGCCCACTTCCGGTCGAGGCTTCACTGTTCTCCTCGATAGGCGAAAGATAAAAACCAGCCTCTTGGATGTTCGAAAGATCGGATCTAGCCTGATTCTTCCTCTCGGATTTCGGAGGCGGAAACTCGTTGAAATCCAACACGATCTTCTTTCTTCTTTCACTTCTATTCTCACTTTCAATCGACATTTTGTTCATGCTCTCCATTCTTCTACACGCGACTTCATCGTTAATTATAGAGGCCTCTTCTTCTTTGAATTTCGCACATTTCGTCGCGATCAATTTATCATTGGATCTTACTTGCCTCGATCTCGTCGGTGAAGAAGACTTCACGTTTCTGTGTTTCTCGCTCGATTCGGTCATCTTTGAATACTTCACTTGGTCAGGGGATAGAGATCTAGCTTTCACGTTTACATTCGTTCCCTTTATCGATTTTTCCACTGTCAGAGGCCTCGACAATCTCATCTTGTGCACATTGGAATATTTGCTACTCGTACCACTTGCAGAATCTCGCCTGTTCTTCACAGGATGCGATTTCGTTTCTGTGCATTTTTTCGTGACAGTCTTCTCCTCCATACTCTCCAATTTCTTCTTTCTCACCACTTTACTTACCCTCTCGGTTCTTGTCTTTTTATCCATTTTGCCTCTCTGCTCTCCATTTTTCGATTCGCGTTTCGTGTTTTCGAACAACGCATTTTCTACGCATTCGAAAGAAGAAGTTTCTTTGTTAGATGCGCTCATTTCCCACGAATACTCGGTGGTGGTAATCTCTTGCTCGATTTCCAGAGAGTCTGAGAATCTTCTCGACAGGAAGAATCCTTTTTGGTGAGGATCTTCTTCCTCGAAACACCTCTTACCTTCGTCATCGATATTCATCAAGGTTCTTGTCGAGGAGAATTCACTGATCATCGTCGAGCTGTCCCTTTGAGAACTTTCCTCCCTAATGGCTCGATCCAGGCTATCCGTGGAAAAGCTGCACTCCGCCTCACTCAACATGCAATCGATCGCCTCAGATTGGCGACTCTTACCTCTTAGAGCTTCTTGCATCTCCTCCATCTGGGTGACCCATGATGGCTTTCTGTACTCCTTCGTTCCGACGATTCCTAAATGATAAAACTGTTGTTAGACACGTGTGTAACGTTTCGACCCTTCCAGTTCCATCTTTCAAACGGTGCTAAAATTTTTTCAAGCTTTCAAGTTATACAAAGCATTTTCTCTCGTTTCTTGACTTTCGAATTGTTACGTGAAATTGTTTAATATTTCATGAAGTTTTTTTAGAACATATTTGCTAACAATTTGTGTTGAAATTTGGTTTGGAAATTATTGCTATAATTAATTGCAACAAATCTCGAAATTTTGCTGGAGAATATTTAAAACTACATTTATATAACTTATTAATATTTTATAATTAATTTTATAAAGTTTAAAATTATTACTGTAAAAATTTCAAAAATATTAGGATCAGAAAGTATCGATATTTTCGTTATTATGAAATTTTGCATGAAAATAATTTTCAAAAGTCTTAAAATTCTTCAAAATTTTAAAAAAATTATACGTAGAAATTTCATTGTACGAGATATTTTTAAAAATAAATTAAAAATTTTTTTAAATTTGAAATTTCTATTTTTTGGGAATCTTAAAATTTTTCATGATTGTAAAATTTATATCTTTGATCACAATCGTTCAACAATCATTCAGGGATCAATTTTACGCAATGATTCGATGGCCAACAGATGGAACTTAAAGAGTCACAGCTAGTTGGCGGAAATTTTAACAAAATAATAGAAAGAAAAAGAAGTGTAAATGATAGGATGTAAGTGTTCAGTGTGAGTTTCAAGATATTTATGAGGAAGGTTTGGGGGAGAGCGTTGGGGTATTCTCGATGACGATTCCGATCGAAGAAGAGCGCAGCTGAAAATAACTTTTGTCAAGCAGATTAGCGAAGCATCCACTACTTTTTTTTTTTTAATATCGTCTTTCACGTTCAGGATTAATGAATCGTTACCTTCTACCGATAGATAGGTAGTCGTGGTCGATACGCCGAGTGGATTGTGCACCTCGAACACAATCTCACCCATGTCGTCTGGATAAGTTTCGGCTATCGTTAACACAGAAGTGCCATCCTCGAATTCCTCGATCAAGAATTCTTGGGACGACACGATCTCGACGCCCTGCTTGTACCATTTTCCTTCTGGTTTTGGTTTTCCTTTCACTTTCACTTCCAACCTAAAAAAAGAAATAATGCTGCAATTTTTGAAATTATTTGAATTTGATTAATTTGATTATTAGGATAATCAATTTTTAGGTATATTATGTATATTATGTATGTATGTTTTTGATGAATTATTATTAAAATAATTTAAGAAGGTTTTAAAATAACTGAATAACAATTAAATACATATTAATATTGTGATAACGTTAATTTTTAATATATTTAGTAGTTATTAAAAATATTTTAATAATATTTTTTTTTTAATCTTTTACCTAGTTAGTTCTCCAACTTTGGTAGGAATTAATTGAGGAAGTTTTTTCACTATTTCTGGCGCAGATTCCTCGTCCGTATCGAACAAAGGTGTTTCCTAGAAATGGAAAGAAATGATTACGAATTGTAATCAAAGAAATATTGAGAATATATTGAAATTCATATAAAATACCTTTGGAGATAAAAGATCCTCCTCTGAACCGCTTTGCCCTGTAGTAAGAGATGTTGCGACAATCGAAGAAGCGATTTCTGAATCCGGTACGTACTCGTATGCTAAAAATATTTCTCATTATAAAATTTTTTGACATTCACTAATAAACAACAAATTCTTTTCTCCTATATATTTTGATACAAAATCTAACCTAATCATAATTAATTAAGAATCGATCAAACAAATTCGAAAGTCGATTTCTTACCTTCCACGATAAGTGACGATGTGCAAACCGCTTCCCCAACAGGATTCACGGCACGACAAGTGTATTCTCCAGCATCCTCTGGAAATACTTCAGTTATGGCCAAACTGCAAACACCTTCTGTGTCTTGCACGATCGTGATCTCCTTGCCCTCCTTGATCGGTTTGTTATCGTGATACCACTCGACCCTAGGTGTGGGTTTTCCCTGAACGATGCACGTCAGGTTAGCGCTTTCACCATCCATGACCCTGACCGGCGACAATCGTTTGACAAACGTCGGTGAAACCAGCTCCACAGTTTCCTCCCAAGGCGTATCCAGTAGATTTATGGTTGCCGTGCAAGTGACAGATCCGCCAACGTTCTCGGCACGACAAGTGTACGTACCCGAGTACTCGGGCTTGATCTCCTTGATCATTAGGATCGATTTGTTCTCTTGAGTTACGATCCTCACCTGTGGCGTAGACTGCGACAGAAAGTTATTATATTTTTATTATATTATTATATTTGCGTGATAAATTGTACAATTAAATCACACTTTTTGTAAATTTTTGGCATGATTTTAGATATGAATCGGGACTTTTCGTATTTCTTATTTTTAAATCAAGTATCGTTTTGTTATATTTATGTTTGTACATTGATATCTTTGTACATGGATATAAAAAAAATTTTTCGTTATTTGATTACACAATATTTTTCTAGATTTATAAAAATATTAAATGTAAATGAAATAAATGAATTCTAATAAACTATTATTGTAAGTATATAAAAATTTTGAAAATAATAAAAATATCAAGAAGTAAAAAAATTTATCAATGCAAAGAAAATTTATACCTCCAGAGGACGAGTATCGTGGAACCATTGGAAAGAGGCTGTCGGATAGGAATCGACACGTGTTTCCATGATCACGACTTCTCCCTCGGTTACGATTTGCGGTTGCAGCGGCTCGATAAATCTCGGTGCTTTCACCTCATCCGTCTTGTCCTCTCGTTTCTTCACCGTCACAGAACCAGAACTTCTCGCCTCACCTACAGGATTTTCCACTCGGACCTCATACTTCCCTCCATCCTTCTTCGTCACTTCAGGAATGTACAACTCCGTCGTATTTTCGTAAATCTTAATCACACGCTTGTCAGACGGTACGATCTCGGCTCCGTTACGGTACCATTTCACTTCCGGTGTAGGTTTGCTCTCGAAATCAGCGGACAACGTCAAAGGCTTTCCAAACTCGGCGACCAAAGCTGGCAGAGGTCTAGTGATCTTTGGCGACCTCAGAACTTCCGGTTTGCTCACCCTCACCACGTTACTAATGACCAGATTCGCTCTGCATTCAGCGCGTCCGAATTTGTTCACGGCTCGTACGCGATATATTGTCTCATCCTCCTCGGTCGGTTCCAATATGTGCAACTTCGCCTCCCCAGTTTCCGGATTGAACGTGATCTCTCTGCCCTTTTCTGGTTTCAGCTCTTCTTCACCACGGTACCACTTCACTTCCGGCATCGGTGTGCCAGTGACGATGCATTCGAGCAGAGCTGGCTTGTGCTCCTCCACCATGAGAGGCTTTATTGGTGTCGCGAAATGTGGCGCTATGCCCTCTTCTTCTTTTTCTGCAGAGAAAGAAAACGTTATGGTAAGTTTATGCCAATTATGGGGGAATAGTTGATACTGTAAAACTTCGTGCAAATTGTATATGGGATTACAGTTTATTATTTTGATTATAATATTGTTGCGAGTAGCTGAGAATTATTTTTATTTACAATTGAAACTGGAAAACAATTACAAAAAACAAAATTATCAATAAAGGTAATGATTAATTTTTTTTATGAGGTGCAATCTTGACACTTGAAAATTTTTAATTTTAAAGTGTCGATATGAAGTATATAAAATATTATCCTGTAATAAAAAAGAAAACACGCAAGCGCAAAAAAAAACAACATTTAAACATCTCTCTAAAATATAATAAATTTAAATATATTAAAAAAAAATTGAAAACGATCACACAGACGTCACAACACACAAATCTAGTACCAAATATCACGAGATTGACGGTGGACGTAGCTACTCCAGCCGGATTTGACGCTCTGCAGGAATACATTCCAGCGTCCTCTTCCTTCACCTTCGTTATCTCCAACGATGCGGTCGTTTCGTAGATAGTCATTATGTACTTCTCACTCGCGTGAAGTTCCTGCTCGTTTCTGTACCAGGTAATTTCAGGGAATGGATTGCCAAATACTGTACACGTGAATTTCGCAGTTGTTTCAGGTTGCGCGATAACGGGTTGAAGTTTCTGAATAAATCTCGGTGCAATTTTCTTATCTTTGTCCGTGATAGATATCTCGACTTGCGTACGTTGCTTGTGTTTCCTCCTACGATCCTCGACTTGGACCTTTTTCTTTTCAACTTCGACTACATCTTCAACAATCTTTTCTACTTTAGTCGCTTCGATTACTTGAACTTCTTGCGTGGAAACTTCTTTTTCTACAGGTACAGGTATCTCTTCTGGTTTCTTCCATAACATTTCGGTCACTTTCTCTTCTTCTATCTCTTCTTCTTCAAGTTTCTTTGGTTTTTCTAATTTAAGCGGTTTCAATTCTTCCTCCTTAGGTTTTTCCTCGAATTTCTCTTTTTCGACAGGTTTGAGAACAATTTCTTCTATTCTTTCTACGAATTCCTCGTGTTTTTCGACTGGTTTCAATTCAACTACTTCTTTCTCTTTTTCCGGTTTCTTTGGTTTTCGCCTCTTTCTCCAAGAAACTTCCGATGATTCAGTGACATCTTCAATAACTTCATCTTCTTTGAGTACCGTTTCAGGCTTAATTTCTTCAACTACAACTTTCTCTTCAATAATCTCTTTTACTTCTTTTGTTGTTCTCCACGGAAGTTCCGGTTTCTCTTCTTTGAATTCTTTTATCTCCGCTTGGACTATTTTTTTAGCCTCCACTTTTTGTTCCACAATCTTTATCTCTTCGTCGTGTATCTCTGTAATCACTTTCTCTTGATCGATTGGTACCACTGTGACTTCTTCTCGGAAATCAACGATCTTTTTCGTCTTCTTGCCACGACGCCATGGTAATATTTTTTCCGCCTCATCTTCAGGTTTCTCTTCAACTTTTTCAGAAACAGACTTTGGAATTGGTTTTAATTTCACTTCTTCCGGTTTCTCCTCTTTTGGTTTCTCAGGACGTTTGACTGGTTTTAATTTAACTTCCTCGGGTTTCTCTTCCTCTGGTTTTTCTTTCTTTATTGGTTTCAGAGTTACCACTTCTTTTTCCTCTTCTTCCTTAGGAAGACGTTTCACAGGTTTTAATTTCACTTCCTCGGGTTTCTCTTCTTCTGGCTTTTCTTTCTTTACTGGTTTTAGTGTTACCACTTCTTTTTCCTCTTCTTCCTTAGGAAGACGTTTCACAGGTTTCAATTTCACTTCCTCGGGTTTCTCTTCTTCCGGTTTTTCTTTCTTTATTGGTTTCAGTTTTACTTCTTCAGGTTTCTCTTCTGTCGGCTTTTCTTTCTTTACTGGTTTTAGTGTTACCACTTCTTTTTCCTCTTCTTCTTTAGGAAGACGTTTCACAGGTTTCAATTTCACTTCTTCAGGTTTCTCTTCCTCTGGTTTCTCTTTCTTTATTGGTTTCAGAGTTACCACTTCATTTTCCTCTTCTTCCTTAGGAAGATGTTTCACAGGTTTTAATTTCACTTCTTCCGGTTTCTCCTCTTTTGGTTTCTCAGGACGTTTGACTGGTTTTAATTTAACTTCCTCAGGTTTCTCTTCTTCTGGCTTTTCTTTCTTTATCGGTTTCAAAATTACTTCCTCTTTTTCTTCTTCTTCTTTTGGCAAACGTTGCACAGGTTTCAATTTTACTTCTTCAGGTTTTTCTTCCTCTGGTTTTTCTTTCTTTATTGGTTTCAGAGTTACCACTTCTTTTTCCTCTTCTTCCTTAGGAAGACGTTTCACAGGTTTCAATTTCACTTCCTCGGGTTTCTCTTCTTCCGGCTTTTCTTTCTTTACTGGTTTTAGTGTTATCACTTCTTTTTCCTCTTCTTCCTTAGGAAGACGTTTCACAGGTTTTAATTTCACTTCCTCGGGTTTCTCTTCCTCTGGTTTTTCTTTCTTTATCGGTTTCAGAGTTACCACTTCTTTTTCCTCTTCTTCCTTAGGAAGACGTTTCACAGATTTTAATTTCACTTCCTCGGGTTTCTCTTCCTCTGGTTTTTCTTTCTTTATTGGTTTCAGAGTTACCACTTTTTTTTCCTCTTCTTCCTTAGGAAGACGTTTCACAGGTTTCAATTTCACTTCCTCGGGTTTCTCTTCTTCCGGCTTTTCTTTCTTTACTGGTTTTAGTGTTATCACTTCTTTTTCCTCTTCTTCCTTAGGAAGACGTTTCACAGGTTTCAATTTCACTTCCTCGGGTTTCTCTTCTTCCGGTTTTTCTTTCTTTACTGGTTTTAGTGTTACCACTTCTTTTTCCTCTTCTTCCTTAGGAAGACGTTTCACAGGTTTCAATTTCACTTCCTCGGGTTTCTCTTCTTCCGGCTTTTCTTTCTTTACTGGTTTTAGTGTTATCACTTCTTTTTCCTCTTCTTCCTTAGGAAGACGTTTCACAGGTTTTAATTTCACTTCCTCGGGTTTCTCTTCCTCTGGTTTTTCTTTCTTTATTGGTTTCAGAGTTACCACTTCTTTTTCCTCTTCTTCCTTAGGAAGACGTTTCACAGGTTTCAATTTCACTTCTTCAGGTTTCTCTTCCTCTGGTTTCTCTTTCTTTATTGGTTTCAGAGTTACCACTTCTTTTTCCTCTTCTTCCTTAGGAAGATGTTTCACAGGTTTTAATTTCACTTCTTCCGGTTTCTCCTCTTTTGGTTTCTCAGGACGTTTGACTGGTTTTAATTTAACTTCCTCAGGTTTCTCTTCTTCTGGCTTTTCTTTCTTTATCGGTTTCAAAATTACTTCCTCTTTTTCTTCTTCTTCTTTTGGCAAACGTTGCACAGGTTTCAATTTTACTTCTTCAGGTTTTTCTTCCTCTGGTTTTTCTTTCTTTATTGGTTTCAGAGTTACCACTTCTTTTTCCTCTTCTTCCTTAGGAAGACGTTTCACAGGTTTCAATTTCACTTCCTCGGGTTTCTCTTCCTCTGGTTTTTCTTTCTTTATTGGTTTCAGAGTTACCACTTCTTTTTCCTCTTCTTCCTTAGGAAGACGTTTCACAGGTTTCAATTTCACTTCCTCGGGTTTCTCTTCCTCTGGTTTTTCTTTCTTTATTGGTTTCAAAGTTACCACTTCTTTTTCCTCTTCTTCCTTAGGAAGACGTTTCACAGGTTTCAATTTCACTTCCTCGGGTTTCTCTTCTTCTGGCTTTTCTTTCTTTACTGGTTTTAGTGTTACCACTTCTTTTTCCTCTTCTTCCTTAGGAAGACGTTTCACAGGTTTCAATTTCACTTCCTCAGGTTTCTCTTCTTCCGGTTTTTCTTTCTTTATTGGTTTTAGTGTTACCACTTCTTTTTCCTCTTCTTCCTTAGGAAGACGTTTCACGGGTTTCAATTTCACTTCCTCGGGTTTCTCTTCCTCTGGTTTTTCTTTCTTTGTTGGTTTCAGTTTTACTTCTTCAGGTTTCTCTTCTTCCGGCTTTTCTTTCTTTACTGGTTTTAGTGTTACCATTTCTTTTTCCTCTTCTTCCTTAGGAAGACGTTTCACAGGTTTCAATTTCACTTCTTCAGGTTTCTCTTCTTCTGGTTTTTCTATATGTTTTACGGGTTTCAGTTTAAGTTCTGGTTTTTCCTCTTCTGGTTTTTCTTTTTTTATTGGTTTCAATGTTACCACTTCTTTTTCCTCTTCTTCCTTTGGAAGTCGCTTTACAGGTTTCAATTTTACTTCTTCAGGCTTTTCTTCTTTTGGTTTTTCTATGTGTTTAACTGGTTTTAATTTAATCTCTGATATTTCTTTTTCCTCAGGTTTCTCATCTTTATGTTTAAATATTATTTGTTCTTCGACACTTTTAGATACTTGTTTTTCAAGTTTTAGTATTTGTTCAAGTTTCACTTCTTCCTTTGCTAATTTCTTTTTACCACGTCGCCATGGCAATTCAGTCTTTTCTTCAAGAATTTCACCATTTTCGAATGTTTCTGGTTTCTCCAATTTTTCTGATTTAAGTGTCACTTCTTCAATTATTTCTTCCTCTTTTGGTATTTTCTCAATCGGTTTCAATACTACTTCTTCCTTTTCTATCTTTTCATCTGGTCTTTTTTCTTTTCTTGCTGGTTTCAATTTAATTGCTGTGAAATCTTCCACTTTTTCTTTTTGTACTTCCTTCATAACTTTCTCCCGTGGTTTTCGCCAACTAACTTCCACTTGTTCTTCTTCTACTTTTTTCTCTTCAATTGGGATTTCAGTAACTTTTTGTTCGATAGATTTCTTTTTGTCACGTCGCCAAGGCAATTCTGATTCAATTGGTTTTTCTTCTTCGATCAATTTCAAAGGTTTCTCTTCTTTCTCTTCTATCTTCTTCTCTGGTTTCTCTACCGGTTTCAATTTAATTTCCTCAGTGCTTTCTTCCTCTTTCTTAATATGTTTCACTGGTTTCAATATAATTTCCTCCTTATCTTCCCGTTCTTCAGGTTTTTTCTCTCGTTTAATTGGTTTCAAAGCTATTGATTTGAAATCTTCGATCGTTTCTTCTTCTTTTTTGATTACTTTTTCCTCCACAATTTTTTCTGCTACTTTTTCAACAGGTGATTCTTCAGAAATCGACGGTTTCTTTGGTTTCCTGCGCCATGATATTTCTTCAACTTCCTTTATTTCTTTTTCTTGTGTTTTTTCCGGAAGTTTTTGTGAGATTATAGTTAGTTTTTCTTCCGGTTTTTCTCGTTGGAATGGTTTTAACTGTACTTTTTCCTTTTCTGGTGCTTCAGGTTTAGATTTCTCGAGTGGTTTCAATTCTGGTTTCTTCGATTTCTCTTCTTCCTGTTTCGGTTTTTGGAATGATTTCAACGTCACTTCTTCACGTGGTTTCTCTTCAGACTTGCGTTTCGGAATGGGTTTCAATTGCACTTCCTCCTTCTCTTCTTCTTCACGTGGAATGCGTTTGACAGGCTTCAATGTTACCTCTTCTAATTTCTCCTTCTCTTCCGGCACATGTTCGCGCCTGACTGGTTTCAATGTGACAGATTTGATATCATCAGCCAGTTCCTCTTTCTTTTCTGGTATTTTCTTTGTCATCTTCTTATCTCGAAGCCATGGAACTTGCATTGTCTCCAATTTTTCTTCTTCCTCTACTGGCTTTTCTTCCACTTTCTGTGGAACATCTGATTTTTCTTTCTTTGCTTTCTTTCCTCGTGCCCATGGAATCGGCACTTCCTCTTTCATCTGTTTCTCAGTCGTCTTTTCAGTCTTTTCAATATCAAGGAGAGTAGTATCCTCTTCTTTGTGATAAGGAACTTTTTCTGTGAGCTTCTTCTTGCCTCTGACCCAAGGTACTGGCATTTCCTTCTGCTTCTCCATGAATTCGATATCTTTCTCTACGTCCAATATCGTTTTATCCTCTTCCTCGTGATATGGTTCCTTCAGTTTCCTTTCTTTTCTCCAAGTCGCTACTTTCTCTATTTTGTCTTCTTCGATTTTTTCTTCTCTGTCTATTTTCAAGACTTTTGTATCTTCTTTCTCTACGAATTGAGTCTTGTCAGTTACTTTTTGCAAATCTACTTTCTCCAATGTTTCTTTCTTTATTTCTCTTTTTTCTGTTTTAGTTGGTTTCAAAATCACTTCTTCCAAACTTTCCCTTCGAACTTCTTTTTGCTCGACTTTAGCTTTCTTCAAAGTTATTTTTTCTTCAGTCCAAGGTTTAGTTTCCGAAGTTTTTCTTTCTGTTTCTTCCTTTTTCTTCACTTTTTTGTCGATCTTGACAGTAGTTTCGGTATCCTTGGCGACCTGAAGAAGAGTTGTGTCATCTTTTTCAACAACCACCTCTTTTTCTTCAGGTTTTTTAGGAATTTCTTTCTTAGGAATAGGTTTCAAATCTATCTCTTCGAGACTCGATTTTTCTATATCTGCCTTTTCTGGCTTAGATGGTTTTAATTGTACAGTCTCGAACGTTTCTTTTGATATTTCTTTCTTTTCAGGTTTGGCTTTTTTCAATGTTATTTTCTCTTCTGTCCAAGGTTTAGCATGTTCCTTTTCTACTGAGATCGATTCTTTCCTTGTTTTCTTCACTTGCGTATCCTTGGAAATATCAAGCAATGTCGTGTCTTCTTGTTCTATATAATCAGTCTTTTGCACGATTTCTTTCATCGTTTTCTCTCTTTCCTTTTTGACAGTTTTAAGATCCACTGTTTCTAAACTTTCTTTTCGAATTGAAGTTTTTGTTATTTTCGATGGTTTCAATTCAACTGTTTCTATTGTTTCCTTTTCAACTTCTTTTTTCACAGGCTTAGTCTTCTTCAATGTAACTTTTTCTTCAGTCCAAAGTTTAGGCTTCTCTTCCGGTTTCTCTTCAACCTTGTCTTTCTTCATTTTCTTCAGTTCTTCAGTCTTTGATACCTCTAACAAAGCAGTATCCTCTTCTTCAAAATATTTAGTTTTTTCAATGATTTTTTTCTCGGTGATTTTCTCAGTCACTGCTGTTGGAACAGGTTTTAAGTCCACTTTCTCTAAACTTGATTTTCGATCAGGTAATTTTTCAATCTTCGATGGTTTTAATTCCACAATTTCTATAGTTTTTTTCTCAATTTCTTTCTTTTCTGGTTTAGATTTTTTCAAAGTGATCTTCTCTTCGGTCCAAGGTTTCGTTTGTTCCATTTTTTCTTCTATCTTCTCTTTCTTTAATTTTTTCACTTCTTCAATCTTAGTCACATCTAACATCGATGTGTCTTCTTGTTCAAGATATTCACTCTTCGAAATCGTTTCCTCAGTAATCTTCTCAGTCACTATAGGAATAGATTTCAAATCCACCTTTTCCAAAGTAGCTTTATCGACTTCCTTCTTAACAATCTTTGAAGGTTTCAATTCCACAGTCTCTAAAGTCTCTCTAGGAATCTCCTTCCTATCAAGTTTCGATTTCTTTAACGTAACCTTCTCTTCGGTCCAAGGTTTAACTTCTTCCTTTTTCCTTTGAACAGTTTCATCTATTCTTTTCGAGGTTTTGACAAATCTAGAGTCCTCTTCTTCCACGTAAATTTCTTCCGTAGTCTTATCCAGTTGAGTGATCTTCTCTTCTTCAGTTTTTATTTCTTTTGTCATTTCTCTAAGAACAGGTTTCAGATCAACCGCTTCGAGACTAGCTCTTGCAATATCTTTCTTCTCAATTTTTGTTGGTTTCAACTCGACTTCCTCCAATTTTTCCCTCGGCATTTCACGAGGCACTTGTGGAGTTTTCTTCAACACTACCGCTTCCTCTGTCCAAGGTTTCACTTGGCCTTCCACGGCCTGCAATTTGTCTAAAGATGTGTCGCGAGATTTTGATTTCCTCCATGGCGTCACGTCGCCAAGTCGAGGTCGATGATGAACCCGTCCCTTTCTCCAAGGTAACGATTCATCACCAGATTGCAAGGGTAAACTTTCGAGTGGCAATCCATTCTCGTCTAGAGTCAATGGCTCTAGGATAATATCTCTTCCATAATTTGTCGATGATTTTACACCTGGTCCCGTCTCAGTAGGAACCTCGTAATACGCTCCTTTCCTCTCTGCAATGGTACACACGCGCCAGAATAATTTTAAATCGCATTTCAGGATGGCAATCGTTGAATCATCACTCGTTTCAGGGAAAGAGATATCTGATTATCATGCTAAAAACAAACTGGCAGACTGGTACGCGAAATGAAATGTGGATCGGGTAAGTGATTTATTAGTGTATGTTAAATTATCATTTTAAAGATTTAATGATTCGTTTCTAGTAGAATATGGAGTAACGAATTATCTTTAATTAGTTATAGATAGATATAATCATATATTTATAATTAATTAGTTTGTTATATTAGAAATTAATTTATTATGTTATTTGTATTTTATTGTAAGTTAATACAATACATACTTAAGATTAATTGGTAATATGTAATAATGATTTTCAATAATCATTTTGTAAAAACCATAAAAAATTTAGAAGTTATATTATTGATTGATTTTTATGAAAATAATTTACAAACTTATATAAATAATATTTAAATCATTTACTATATAATAAATTATTCAAGAAAAATTCAGTTAATCAAGAATTACAAATCATTTAATCATTTTATTTCTCTCATAATATCTTTCATTGGAACTAATTTTTTTTATTTGCTATTGTGACTCTCCGAAGAATCAAAAATATTAAAAAATTATTTTCTAGAGTAAAATTATTTCAATTTTGAAATATCATATACAGAAGAAATAACATATGTCATTATATGAATCATGCACATGAATCATAAATACATATATCATTATTTAATTAATATTTTATAGAATATGCAAAATATTGTATTCATAATTACAATTATAATAATTATGTATCGTTTGTATACAAATTCCTATTTAATATTCAACGAATAATTACTTAATCGAATTCAAAAATTGAAGTGCCGAGTAAAACGATATCAGGATTAGATACGCATAAAAACAAAAGATTTACTTCCATTTGTAAATCATGTTAAAATTCCTTTACGGATCCAACAATAAAAAATTCTTTCTTTCTTTTAGTTTACAACTCTACACTAAACACAACTTGTCAACTGTGAAATGGAAAATTGAAACAATCCAAAATGATTTATTTTCAATTTCTATGCTCCCCTTGTATCTCGATTTCATGAACAATGCCGTCATTTGTGCTGTAACATGCCAAACGAGAGCCCATCCAAACGGAGGATATTTTTAATTATTACCACCACAGCCACTGAACAACTCGAATAAAATGAACGAGTCTGAAGGAAGGTTGGAATAATTAGACTAACCGAGATTGCAAACAGGAAACGAATCATGTTTCATTTTAATATGATACATATAGTTAGTCACAGAAGTCTTGACAGACAAATCCAACTAATAAATTGTATTATCAAAACCAGCAATAATTCTGTTTCATATGAAACACTGTAAACAGATCACAATAATCTAAAACTCTTCTTTTATTTCTTTCTTTATTTATTAAATAAAATGTTAAAATTTCAATCAAATAATAATAATAATAACTTTTGTTAATATTAATAAAATTTTTGTACATATAAATGATTTAATACAAAATTTGTCATAACTATAATAGTAATATTAAATTTAATTATAATATTATAATTATAATATTAAATTTAATAAATCTATAAGACGATGAAATTTTTGTTATATATAAAATTGCAACATAAATAAGATGTAAATAATTTAATCAGATCTTGGATAAAATAAATAATAAAATTGGCAGTAATAATCAAAATCTAATATTATTCATTATTAATCATTTTTATTCGTTTAATAACTTTAAAAGGATGAAATCAATCTTTGAAATATTATTTTTTTTTCTTTTTCAAAGTAATAAATTTTAAACTGAAATATTCAAATTTTAATACTCCTTAAAAAATATCTCGAAAGAAAATTCTACATACGAAATAAATTGTTTCGTGTATATAATTTTATACAACAATAAGTTTTCATTAAAATCCAATTTTTCAAAATAGGCGAATTCCCATTACAATATTTGAAAATACTTTTGTGATTGACTGTAATGTAGAAACAATGAATGACGACACACGGCCGGTTTGCAAAATAAATTTGCCAATAAATCACGATTTCAATTAATCATAATACGGTCATACGGCAATGTAACCCGGGTCTTATAAATTTTCTTTGGTATTCGCGTGTAAATGCACTTGAAAATTTACGTTTCGCAACGTCTGGATGGGGCCTATGGACCGGGGCCAAGTCGACCTCGCAAAAGAGAAATCAAGGCAGATCGCCAACGGATCGGCCTTCGAAAAACCGAGTTATTCGGATTGTTAATATTCTGACGTGGAATAATAATCTTGATGAAGCGGGATTTATTTTTAAAAATAAATCACATCTGATTCCACGATTCTCCATTTCAAAACAGGCTATACCTTTGCGTAACGAATTTACGGCATCGTAGTTATACGAATCAAATAAATTTCATTAAAAAATCATGAAATTTGTTTGTTTTAATGCCATGATTTTTTCTGTTTTCTTTTCTTCTCTTTCGTTTTCTGTTCCTTTTTTTTTCAAGAAAAGAGATTGAATTTATGACGATAGTTATTTTCAAAAGGGAGGATTAACTGATTCTCGAAATTGGTCGGCTCAGGCACGATGGTTACTTTGATTTCTTTTTCATCCTCAGCGGGAGGCTTTGCCGTAATATCAACGAAATCGTGGAACACAGTCTGGTCTTAAACTTTGCGTGACTTTATTTTTAAACACGACAAACGAACGATTCGTCATCGACTAGGGAGAATCCGAATGAAACTTTTTCGCAGTTCTATATATTTTTTTTTTATTTTTTGTATTTTTTATGAGTATTTTTGAGTCATTTGTGTTAACCATAAACAATCTTTCCTATAGGAATGAATAATTAATAAAATTCTTTCTTGTGTTGAATTAGTTTAATAAAACTGTATGAATAGATATTATTAATTTTATAAATTGCATTTCTAATATAATTTACAGATTAATTGGATATAATACTGAAATATGATCTGATATATCACGAATATAATAATATTTTATTCGATTATTTGCTATTGAATTTCGAATCTTTAATTCGAATAATAAAATATGCAATTTAAAGATTAAATTGAAAGTAATTTGTTAGATATTTGTGATTTAATGATATCAACTAAGCGTTATTTCTAAATTTCTAATTTTTTTGAAATTTTTTTTCATTATAAAAGAATTCCTTTCTTCATTGTTGAATTTTTTGGTATTCATTTTTAATTTATATTAAATTATTAAGGAATTCTTTTCTTCATTGACAAATTTTTCAATTCAAAATATATTTCATTAACATGCAACATGTACGATTTTCTTTTCAAATCACAAAGAAATTTCTTAGCATCGAAATCGTTTTTATTATTAAATTCTCTATGTTACTATTTATTATTAAACTTATTTTCTAAATTATTTTTAAATTATTCTCTACTTTCTTCAACTATTTCAAAACTTCTTTGAATAACTTTCATTAACAAATTTCAAATTTTTTAATCATTATAATTCACTGTTTCTTTCAGTCATAATCGCAGAATTCTCTTTTAAAATTTTTAATCTTCTTAATTTTTTACAAAATATTAAGAAGTCCTACAACAATTCTCCAATTCGAAATTTTCTTTATTTATAATCCCAACATTTGCAATTTTTTAATAATTTTTCTTTTTCAAACTTTCATATTATCCCTATCAATATCTTCTTCCAAAATCCCTTTCAACATCGATTCTCTAACTAAATCTTTACAAATATTAAAAAAAAAAAAAAAATTATTCAATCAAAATTCTAATAATTTCCTCTCCTCTCGAATCTCTATCTACAAATTAAACGAAATCAAAAATAAAAAATTTTTTTCCAAAAATTTCAACAAAACGAGTGCATTCCAACAAAGTGCACAGCCAGAGTTGGACATTGACTCATCGAAAAAGTAACTAATTAAAATTTTCGAATAAAATTACTTTAATCGTAATCACTTATTAAAATGTTTGAACTACATTTATTCGTAGCTATTATAATCGATTCGTTTTTCGTTATTCAAATTATTAAATTTATTCTGCCCATCGCTGTGCACAGCCTTCCAGCACGCAAGTGCACGCTCCCCGTCTCTCGTCTGTTAGACACCAACGTTTCCACGGAGAGTAGGTGCAACGCGGAAGCATCGTCTAGCATTCCAAGCTCGCTAATAACCCGGCGGCGGGTCATTATTCTAGAGAAGGAGGTGACGGCGGTCGCCACGCAGTTTCCCACTCAAAATGAAAAACCCGAACGCGAACACGTGGAGGGGATGATGCATGCAGAGGCTACTTTCAGTGGCCGACGACTTCAGTGTACGTTGGTGGGGTTGGACTCTCGTGTCTCACGCACGCACACTCTCTACCCCGAGCTTAGTCTAGCCTTAATAGTCATCCACTGGAAGCCGGAGACGATCGAATCTGTCCTCCGCCACAATCACGCGTCCGTCTTCTCTGAATTTTCCATCGTTTTCATCTTCGATCGTCGATCGTTCAAGGTTCGGTGAATACGTTCGAAGAAATATCGTGCGGTGTTTCAGTGATATACGGAGGGTGAATTACTTAGTGCTTAGTTAGTTTCGTTGTATCAACATTCGGTCTTGTTGACAGCTGGCTGCCTTCGATCGGATCGCATCGGTTTGTTCTCGAGACGAACTCGAGAGAGAAAGAGAGAGAGAGAGAGAGAGTTGGTTCGATCGAAGTGCAGCCGCGATTGAACTGGACACGTCTAACTCTTTGCTCGGATCGAGCGTCGCGAAGGTGGTGTGCTAGTTTTTTTTTTTTTTAATTCATTCGAGAATTTTGTGATTTCGAGATTTTCGAATATATACAATTATACGTTGTATAATCTTGGTAGAAAAGTGAAGAAAAAAGAGAGACTCGCCGGGTGGAAATATACAAGTGGTGGTTCTTCTCGTTCTTTCTGTGTATTTGTTAAATTTTTAATTTATGGGTGATATATATATATAATATATTCTTGTGATAATAATTATTCGCAATTGAGATTCGTTTTTTTTTTTGAGGTATGAGACTCGTTTCATACGTAATTGCTCAAGATAAGGACAATTATGATTATTCTTTTCTTCTTTTTCTTTTTTTTTTTTTAGGAGCGTGATTCATGATATAGGTGGGCAAAACAATGGTTGTTTATTATGCCGAGTCTCGTTCCTCGGTTGACACGTGATGACGGATGGAGTGATACAATAACGCTACGATTTAACGGATGACACACGGAAATTTATTCGATGAATCATTCGATTGGAGTGGTCATGTACAGAAATAAAAATAAAATCAACGTTTAGCGAGACGTGGTTGTCCCTGACCTTCTTCTTTCCCTCGTTCACGCTAATTTCATTCAATTTCTATTAATCTCTTTTATGTATAACAATGTATATTTCTAAAAATTTATGTTTAATTCAACAGTGTATCAAGGGATATAACATATCGATTTATAATATATTATAATTATATATTTAAATTCCTATTAATTCTTATTACTATTTACAAAAATTTATTAAGTTATAGAAAAATGTATGTATTCTTATATTTAAAGATATAGATTAAGTTATCTAGGATAAAATTCTACAGTATATATATACATATCTTTATTATTTATTACTACAATTGTCAAAAATTTTTTCCAATACTTTTTTCAAAACGATTGCCTACTTTAAAATTCCTTCCAATCATATCCCGCTAAAAGTTAATTCCTCGAGGCGAGAATCGAGCCGATATATTTCACCGATGTATCGTCGAAAATAATAAAAAAAAAAATACAAGTTCAAAGTCGAGGTAACGATAACAAGGGATTAACATCGATTCAGCTCGAAGCCAAAGCTTGGAAGCGGAGCCGGAGCAAACCGACCGATCCGTGACGACGGCCAACACTGTGACCGTGTATCTCGACGTTTCTCTCGGGTGTTGAATCGAGGGCCTCCCTCGCCGCCACGCGAGGAGCGATCGAGGGGCCGCGGATCAACCAGAAATAATTCGTTCCCGTGTTCCAGAGTGCGCTGACACCCGCTCCACCGTATTATTTCTAGCGGGTCTGAATCACTGAGGCAGCTGGGATGGCCGAAATAGTCGGCTTCGTCGGCGGCTTCTGCCTCCCTCCATCGACGCCTGGCCGAACGGGCAAACAGTCGTCGACGATCGAGCAACGGTTGGAAGCCGCTGTGGGTGGAAGATGGAAAAGAAGGGCCCGAACACGCACGCACAGGATGAATCATTGCCCGTTTCTTTTTCTCTCCCTCTCTCCATCCCCCTCCCCCCCCGCCGTCCGGCAGACGAGATGTTTGGCAGTTTGTCTTCTTCTTGATGGCGGTTCAGGTGGTTCGGTCGTCGTTGATTCAAGGTCGTGCGAATAAATCGATGGAGGAGAGTAAATGATGTGGTTGGAGCAAAAACAGGAATTTGTTCTTCTTGGAGAATCCTTTTGGAGAATGTGATTAGGGAGGAGGGAGGGAGAGATGGATGATTATTGAACATTTGTGAAACGAGGAATCTAGTTTTTATGGAATTCTCCGAGGATTATATTGGAGATGAAGAAGATTGAATTAATTTTTTTTTTTTTTGAGGGGAAAGATATTTTGGAATTTGTTTTTTTAGAATATTGGATTGTTGAAGGAATAAAATTTGTATTTCTGTTCTTAAGATTTGGATTTGAATATTTGTGTGTAAAAAGGAATTTGTTTTAGAAACTTTGGGGGATCGTTAGTAGAATTCAAGGAATTAATCTTGAAAATGCACGATGAGAAATTTATGGATTTCTGGGATTCTCTAACGATGCGTTTTTGTATACGAGAAGGTATCTTGAATAGTAGATGGAAAAATGGAAGATGAAGAACGAAGATCAAGGGATAAAACCAAGGGATGGAATTTATTTTTCTTTCGAGGATTCTGGATTAAAATTAAATATCGTATACAATAGGAATTTGTTTCGAGAACGAGAAATATCTGTTTCAGATTCAAGAGACTGATGTCATCATTGATTTTTCAGAGAATCGTTTTGTCTCTTTTATGATAATTAATACAAATAAGCATGGAATATATTTTTCATAAGGATTATAATTTTGAAAAATCTTTTATCATAGTCAGTTTCTTGATCTTTATTCTTTGTGTACACATGTGAAGAGAAATCTATTTTTAAAGAATTTTAAATTCGACACGTGGCCTTATGCTTCTTATGATCAAAGCAATGGAATTTTTCTTCAAGAGAAATAAATTTCTACTTGATTCTACTATTCAAATAAGAATCCGTTCTTTTTTAAAATTCTTTAACGATTACATTACATTTTGTATAAATAAAATTTTAAAATTTCTCTCGATCTAAAAAATTCGTGTACACAAAGAATTTTGTCCAGGACGCGTGATATCATGGTGGATGGAATCTTAAGGGTCTCTGAAATTCTCGAAAAAATATTTCGCTAAATATTTCGTCCGACAATCTTCTGTTGTTGTCAAGTTGGTTATTTCGGCATCTCGAATTCATTAGTTCACAGGGACGATAATTACCTCTCGTATAGCGGCTTAACAGCCTTGATCTCATAGCACGATCACTCACACACGCTCGAAATAATCTCATGCACGATGTAATTTTCTTGGTTCATACCCAGCTAGGCCGAATCTAACATTTATTTATGATCGATGAAGATGCCAGGATTGTTTCTCTTTTTCTTCTCCCTTTTCTATAATTATTTCTCATCGATAATTATTAGAATTCGATTTTTTTTTAAAATTCGTAATTGCCATTTATTTAAAAATTTTTTAATTATTCATTCTTCATGAAACGTTCCCCATTATTTTCCTTGCTTTGTTCCATCTTCTTTCTCAAAATGAATTTTGAATGAAATGAAATTTTTTCCAAATATTAAATAAAAATGATTAAATAAAAATGATCCGAATAAATATGACAGATTAAATAAAATCAGATTAAGAGAATAATCCATGCATAGAAGAATTTCTTATTCCATTCCATTTTTATAAACGATTTGCATCGATAATTTCAAGTTTGGAACAAATCATGTTACAAATATATCATTATATTCCTTCTTTCCCTCATTGAACAGCATATTACAATAAATATCTAAATTAAATGTAAGAAAAATTCTATAACAAAATTACAAATAATGCCATTAAATTATACCAAATACAATTAAATTCCAGCTCGTATCTAACGATATAATTCTCACGTTAAGAACAAAATTAAAGAACGTCTTCGAGACTTTGGCACGTTGAAGAAGATGGCGGATTCATTACGACGGACCCGTCCCTACCCTCCCCGCGATTAATCAAACGGCCGTGCAGACCGGATTCACGGTCTAATTTTGCATCAGGTCGTCGGTTCGTAACGGTGTCGTGCGAGGACCGGTCAAGTAATATGACGATGATCCTCCTCGCAAGGCTGAAACGCGCTGGGCAACACGAGAATACCACCGTTCCGTACACGGAGCATCGTGCGCTGGATGCAGGCCTGGTTCACGCAATGGAACGCGAGGGAATCTTCTTTGTTTCCGGTCACGCGCGCTGATCATGGAGAGTTACGGATCTGCTCCAGTTTTAATCTTTCTTTAAGAATAATTTCGAGACGGGGATAATCTTTATTCTGCGCTTTGAACGAGAAGAAATTATGAAATTGTTTGTACGAATCGTAGAATTTCGTTTGTTCTTTTCTTTTTTTTTAAAAAAATTTAGAGAAGACGAGGACTCTATTATGATTCTTTTTTTTTTTATTTTGTGAAAAAATTACTAGATTTTAAATATGAAATTAATTGTATTCGTGTAATAAATTTTTATATAAGTTATATATATATTTATTATATTATTGGTATTTAAATTATGGTTTAATTCTTTAATATTCGTGTAATAGAATTTCGTTTTTAAGTTGTAAAATGATTTCAATTTTTAGAAAATTATAGTTGATTATTTAAGAAAACTTTTATTTAATTGTATCCATATTTAATAAATAGTCATCTGTTTTCAACTCTCATTTCCCATACAAATTTTTTATTCAACTTATACTTGATTTGTTAAAAATGTATTATTATCATCCTTTATTTTAAAATCAATTTTTAATTCATTACTAGATTTTTCATTATTTGTTATTATTAGATAATAATATAATGATAATAATTTCAGTTTCATCAAAGAAATTAAAAAAAAAAGATATAGTTAAAATTTGAATCGTATTATAGCATTAAATTTATTTCATTTAAACATCAGGAAAAAGTGAGCAATTAAATAAATTTTCCAGTTGGCACTAATTATTGCTAGATATTTCTTGAGTTTTATTTTCACTCTGCACTTTCTATAAATTATTATAAAATATCTTTCCATATTTTAAAAATTTAAAAAAAATTTCCTCAATTAATGTATATCTAATTTATTATTATCCACTGTAACATCTAATTATCATAATTTCATAAAATCAATCATGAAATAACTCGAATCGAGGAATAAGCAGCGAAAATGTTGAAAAACCGATAAAAAACCCAATATTTTTTTATAGAAAATTTCTCGAAAATAAATTTAATTGTCATGTCATTGAATATAATAGAAAATTTTGCAATAATATAATTTTATTTATTAAAGATCAAAAGTCAAATCAATTCGTAATTTCTCAATTTTTCAAATTAAAATAACAAAATCTAACTAAATTAATCTTCAAAAAAAATGTGTTGCATTTCTCAACTATTATAATAGTATTTATCTTAATAATGTTACAAAATAAAATCATTTAAAATAATTGCAAGATATCATTCAATTAAATTCAATTATATTTATTTCTATCGCAGAATAAATTCAACTCTTTCTCATACATGATCGTGTCGCATTATCTATTTAAATACGAATTGCAATGACAACAAAATTATAAATTGCACTGTACCCCATCATTCAGATAATTCATATTTCAATCACAAAAAAAAAAATTGAAATTCTCCTCACAACTATATATCCTCTATATCTCGAATGACAATATGAAATAAAATAATTCGTTGGATCGAACTCGATGATGCTCAATAACGATACGACACGAAGAATCCATCCAATCGAATCGTCTCTCGAGCAAAATATCGAAAAGTGGTATCGTGCACTCGTGTGCACGATATCGAAGCAAGAAGATTCTAGACCCCACGTGAATTTTGCCGTATGTTCGCCGAGTTCTTCATCGGCGACCAAATATAGCCGGGTAATGTTATACACGTCACGTGGTCAGAAATAGCCTAAGAAGAGGGCCTAGCCGAGTGTGCACACGGCACTGTGTGCACCCTCCGCCGTCCCTCCGTTTTGAAACGAGGCGGACTACCAGAAGCGATGAGGAAAATACGTTTACCTCTTCACGCTCGTTAAACCAGTTACCAGAGAGAAAGGTGATACCGGGTACAGACAGAAACGTGGATCGTAAAAGACGAGTATATAAGCGGTATACATCGGTGGAAATCCTTCGCGTCAACGAGCGACATATAACGAGGGAGCCGAAACGAACATTTTTTTTTTTAATCCCTTAAGACTTAAGGCGGCCATGATTGTCGAATGGAAAAATAAAAATTATACGAGAAAAAGATTTTTGTATTATACTCTCTAAGAGGAATACATTTTTTTTTCCTTTAAATTATTTTATTATGTAATATAATGAGGAAATATTGAGATAGAACAATGGAATTTAGAATAACTGGATCTTCTTAATTGTTTAAGAGTTTTGTAATAAATTTTTAACTTTCGTTGTGTTATTTGATTAATTTTAAAATTGGTTTTAAAATTGGATTTATTACTCTATTTGTAATTGATATCAATTAATTTAACTATACATGATTATAGATTTTTTATAGATTGATTTTTATAGATGATATAAGTAAAATATACGTAATTAAAACTATTTTTTATTTAATTTTATTTAAAATATATTTGATAAAGAATTAAAAAATTGTGAATATATTTTACTTTTATATAGAGAAAAAGATTCTGATCGAAATATTTAATGTTCAGATTGTTTATTTAAATCAATATATAATTATTTTTATTATATGTATGATTGATTTGCAAGCAATATGAAAATAATTTTATTTAAAAAAAATATATTATCGAGAAAATTTGTTAAATTCAATGTTAATATACAATTTTAATTACTCGATTATTATTATTATTATTATTATACATGCTGATTATTTTTTATCAAATTTTTAATTTTTTTTTCTCTTTCCAAATTTCCCACCTAAAATAGATGCGAACCAATAAAATTTCAATTATTATGTGCCAAACATTTGTTATCAAATTCCTAATTTTATCTTTAATCTACTATTATTATCTATCCACGAATATTTTTCATCCAATTGCTAATATTCTCTTTTCAAAAATTCCCGCCTCGAATAGAAACGAATCGGTGAAAGGTGTTATATACTACCCCGGCCCGTAACGTCGTCTTAATATACACGGCCAACTCTGAAACAACTTGAACCTCCTTCCAAGAACCTCCCGAACCGGCCTAAACTCCTAAACTTCGCACGTTTCTACACTCTTCTCGAACGAAACTCATCGGATTTTGCTTTCGTTTTTCGATGTCAAATATAGCCCTGCATCTGGACTCGGTTTTCAAAGCAAAGTAGCAACACTTCGGCTCCTTCTCTCCCCTTATTTTAGCCGTGTATAAATCTGCCAAGTGTTGCACCGTGGGGATCGCTCGTTAACAATCCTCGCGACTCATTGTCCGATCGATCGTCACGCTGATTAAGAACAGCCCGTTTCTATTTCTATCCACCTCGATTTTCATCCAACGATTCACCCACCCTGTTACGAAAGTTTCATATTATTTTCAAGGTGGTGAGCCGGTTTACGAGCCGTGATTCATTCCGTGTGTACCGCGATGTTCTCGGGTACACATTTCGTAAGCAAAACGCGGACAAATTTATGACGCGGGAAAACGTGGCTGGCAATTACGTTGCGGACTGCAAAAGTCAATTTACATTCGCTGCTCCTATATTTGTCCGCAGCCTGGCGCATTCGTGCATTCCGAGACGATAATCTTTTATGCGGGAGAAAGGCTTTCTTTCGGTTCAGAGTTTTGATTATTCTTCTGATTTTTTTTCTTTTTCTTTCTTTTTTTTTTTTTTCTTTGATTTGGGATGATGCTTGATGATTTTTTTTTGTTGATTTTTAAATTTATTTGGAATGATTTTTAGAATATTTAAGATCTTTCGTGAAAAATTCTTTTGAATTTATACGATGATTTTTCTATTTTTGGGATAAATTTTGAAGTGTTTAGTGTGTTTCAAGAAAAATTTCTTTGAATTTAATTGCGTTGACTGATTTTCTTTTGTTTGAGGTAATTTTTAGAGTATTAAAGTCACTCGTGGGAAATTCTTTTCAAATCTAATTTCCTTTCGACACCTTTTCTTCTGTTTCGAATAATTTTGAACATTTAAAGTATTTCATAAAACATTTCTTTATCCTCACTCTTCTTAAAATTGTGTTTATAACATTCTTTTTCAATAATATATTTTAATTTTGATATTTAGAGAAATTTTATAATTCAATTTTTCCTTACAATTTAATTTTTATGTTTAATATTTCAAATTTTCACTTATATATATATGTAACTATGAATTTCGAGATGCCATCAATGATAAACATTTCAGTAGACCCTTAATCAATCCTAATGTGATGTATGCAATGCTAGATCGTATCGAATCGGCAACAAACGAGGCTTGTATTTAAAACATTGGTTTTTATTGGCCTTTCCATTGTACAATAATAAATAATCGATTAGTAAAACGTTAAAGGAGAAATTATTTGCGTGTAGGCTGTGTAACTAAATAAACTTCATCATCACGTCGGTGTAGAACTAACTAACAAATCATTCCTAATATAATAATATATTTAATGCATCGTGTGAATAATGTATACACTTATACGTATATATTATATATATATATTTTTTTACGATATATATATTTTATCATATTTTTTTTCCTTTTTTTTCCTTTTTTTTTTTTTTCAATGAACATCGACACTAAATCGAACGAGTAAACGAGTTACGTGTTCGTTGTACCGTTTCCAAAAGATCAAAATTTCTCTTTTCACCCATATTTCCTTCACCACAATATTTTTTTTTTTTATCTCGATTCCATAGTCGATATTGTTCGAAATTCCCGCCATTGAGATTTATGTACAAAGCGGAGCAAAAGAGGAGAATTCGCAGCGATTCAAAATTCTCAAAATTCTCAAGCGATTCTTATCCAAAGCACCACCTCAAATATCAAAATCAATCAAAAAGAATCGAATTCGACCATTCGAAAAGACGCTCGTAGTATTGTGTGTCTCGCTCTCGCACCTTGGATGGAAAATCGGCTACGCTCGTCTTACAGGTCAAATTTCGACACGTTTCGATTTTTTTTCCACCTTAAACGAGTTCAATTCTACAAAACATTTCACCATTTTTTTAAATTGAAACCGATCTCATTTTCAGCACCACCTCCGCGATTTTTCATTTTTAATCTTAATTTTAAATTTGTTGCATCTAATAATTCTTTCCCTCTTACGTACGTTTATTAATTATAATTATATCTATATTTCTATATATAATTATCTATTTCTTTTTGTTCTGTGAAACAACACGTACACTCGAGACAAAAATTTTTTGCCTCTCTGCAAAAACATGTATCACTTTCCTCGTTTCACTCGCTCGTCTACTATTTTTCTGTATTTTTTTTTTCTATTTTATTTTTTATTATGTTTTTTTCTTTTTGAAAAACAAAAAGAACAAAAAAAAAACACGACGAGTTAGTACAAAACTCCCCGAACTCGCTCGTGACTTTGATTAAAAAAGGGTCGAGAGCGGGTAACAAGGGGTTGAACATTGGTAACAATTCGCTTGGTGGATTAGGTATCTTCTTTTTTTTTTGTAGAGAAAAACAACAAAAAAGCGAAAAAAAAAAAAATAAAAATACGCACGGATGTCCTCGACGAACCGCGATCGACGAAAGAACACGTGATTTTTGAAACGATTTATTGTAATTAATTCGTCACAAGATTAATTATTTCTACATATATATTTGTTAAGTGATTCAATCCATATTATCAATCCATACAATTATTCAATTTTTGATTTCAATAATTCTTTGATAATAAAATTTTAAAAAATAAAAATTCTAATGAGAATATAAAAAATTGATTTTAAAAAAAATTATATAAGATTTATATAAGAAAAATTATTAATGGATATTATAGGTATTGATTACATAAGAGTTAAGTGAATTAATTGAATCTTTTGAAATTAATCATTATCTCATCAGATTATTATTATTAATATTAGTAACTTTTTGAATTTTTCTTCTTTTAATTTTTTTTTTTTCTCTTCTTTTCCTATTCATAACATGGAAGAGAAATCGTTTCACGTATGCACGTGTTCCTCCGTAACAGTCTAAAGGCAAATCCCATAGATTCAATCGCGTCTCGTGTTAGCAATTGAATTTGTATCTTTTATTCAATTCTTACTTTTTACGATGAGTTTGGCAGATGTTTCTACGGTACCGGCTGATGTGGTAGCCCGGCAGGTGAAAGTGCCAGTGTCTTCTTCGTACGTGGTTGCTATCAGCAACACGGCGTTGTTACCTTCGTGAATCATCTGAAAAATTCAGACGTTTTGATTTATCGTTAAGTTCGAAATTGAATCGAAATTAGAAGAGAATGAGATATTTTATTGATTTTATATTCAAATTTAATTATGAATATTTAATATTTCATTGTTTAAGAAGAATTAATTCGAGTTTGAAGATTAACTCACCTGGAAATCTGGTGACTGAGGAATTAGGGCACCTTCGCGATACCATTGGATCGTTGGCTTTGGTTTAGCTGGAGTAACTTGAGTCTTGAATTGTGCCGGTTGTCCTTCAAACACTATTTGATCTTTCAGTGGTGACAATTTGGGAAGAACATCAGTTGCATCAGGGGCTAAAGATAACGATTAATTAATATATAATAAGTAAATATAATTTATAACTAATTTTTTAAATTTAGAATTAAATTTAGGATTTCTTCATATCGTATTTATTTTGAATGCTATACATAAGCGTGATATGCCTGAATCACAAAGTTTCTAAAAATTTAAGAGATAATTCTTTAAACAAAAAAAATTAGATTTATAATTTTGTTCGATTAATTCTGAAGATAATGATCTCTCGTCAATCAATAAAAAATCATTAAAAGCGTGAAACTTTGCTCTTTAAGATGCCTTTTTATTTATCTAAATATGACTTTCGATTCCTGAGATATCGTCGTGTAAAGAAAAGATAATTCCTAATCATTTACTTTAAAGATAGATAAAATGTTTTATAAAATCTCAAATTTATTTAATTTCACATTTTCATTATTTAAGATATAGAGTTGAGTTAAAATGTTATTGAAATTTTTGCATTAGTGTGTGCATGAATGATGCTAAATTTCTTACCAAGAACTCTGAGGTTTGCTGAGGTGGTGACATCACCAGCTGGATTTTTGGCAATGCATTTATAAACTCCCTCATCTTCAGGGAATGCCTCAGAAATCCTCAGAGTGCAGAGGTCACCATCTTTCTGCATTTGGAAATATTTAGATGGTTTGATAACCTGCAACGATAAATCAATTTTAGTTTTCCGGACAAATCATCTTTTAACTCAATCCTATTATTTTATCATGCATACCTTGTCGCCTTTCTTCCATTGCACCGTGGGTACTGGTTTTCCAGTGATCCTACACGCGAATGCGACGGACGTACCCTCTCTGATAGTTTGATCTTTCAACGGCTCCAACACTTGCGGCGCCTTCTCGACGCCAGGTGTCGTTGGTTTCGCAGTTTTGGCGGGAGATTGAGGGCCACGGACCATGCAGTCGGCATCGCAACGCGCTTCTCCAGCGCTGTTTATTGCAACGCATTCGTATTTGCCTGAATCTTCTGGTATGGTTTCCAGAATCAACAGAGTGTAAGTGTTGTCCTCTTCGAGTGTCTTGTAACGAATGTCTGCCGTCACTTTCTTGCCGTTCTGTAATTGGTTATAATTCGTTTTAATGTTCTGAATAATTTCTACATTAGTGATATATAATAATATAAAAATGTGTCTTTGTATAAATCTATTATTTAAATAGTACTATAAGAAAAGAATTATTTGTAAAATAAAATTGTAAAAAGTTTATATAAAACTTTTGCAATTCTTGTGATTATTCATTAACATGATTAAAGAGTCCCTAATTTCACTAATTAAATTATTTGTCATATTATTGTAACGAAAATTTAGCTTCGATATTCGATATTTTTTATTGTTTCAGATCATAATTATAAATTATTCCATTATATTAAATCAAAAAGAAGAAGAAACGTCCATTACCTTCAACCAATAAACATCTAAAGGCTTGGTTCCGGTCACTTTGGCATCAAATCTAGCCAGTTGGCCAGTGGTGACGGAGGTGCTTTGAATGGTGGACAGGAAGCTAGGTGGCACCACTCCACCTCTGCCCGGTTGCCTTCTACGCTCCTCGACTACCAAATTCGCGCTGCATTTCGCCTTCCCACCGCGATTCTCAGCGATCACGGAGAACACACCGGAATCCTCCATAAAAACTTGGCGAATGATCAACACTGATTTCGTGCTGAATGTGTAAATCTGAAGATCCGGAGAATTTTGTATGGGGAAATCCTCGCGGTACCATTTGATGGACGGCAATGGATCACCGTCGAATTCGACCTCGAATCGTGCTTGTTCCTGCTCAAACGCTCTGCAAGGTTGAATCTTCTTCGTGAACACAGGAGGTTTGGCAGGTTTCGTTGGACCTTGAACGATGCGCTCCTGAGTTTTCGCTTTGTGCTCCACCTCGGTCGTTTCCGTGGCCGTTATCTTTCTGGTGATCTCCAGATCTCCTTTGACCTCTTTCTGGATCTGCTTTTGTTTAGCTACGTGCACTTCGCGCCCGTGCACTGTGGATTCCGACGGCTCTGGAGGATACCTTCCTTTCACGCGCTCCATATCGATGTCCACTTCCGTCGTGTGTGGCTTCTTCACGAATTTCGTAGTTGTCTGTTGGGTCTCCTGAATCTTCTCGTCCTTCTTGTCTTCCCTGGAAATTTTCAATCGTTTATTTATTCATTTTTGAATAATGGTTTCGTAAATTGAATTAGAAAATATAATTCGTCCATTTTTTAATATGTAAGAACGAGATATAAAGTATTTGAACTTAATCAATTAGCGTATAATATGTAGTATGTTATAACAAATAAATAATAATGTACATACATTTTTGTGATTTTATACAAAATTAAAGGAAAATGGAAATGGTTACTTACAGCGTCTCCTCGTATTGTTGGGCCATTCCCTTCGCCACAGAATGGGCGACAACTTTTTCGCCAGGAATGGCGAACTGGTGGCTGGATTCTCTCAATCTACTCTCCTTTAAGACTTGCTCCTCCTCGAGGGTCATCAGTTTGTTGTAATAGTCCTCGTTTTTCTTACTCTTCACAGACTTTTGCCATTCGGTCTCTGGTTCCTTGTAGACCTTCTGTCCAAGGTGTTCGGTGGCGATCTCGATGCCCTGAGAGATATTGTGATGCCTCTCGTCGAAAACTCTCTCGAGCTCTGTGTTCTGTCGCTCCGTTTGGTATTGGGTCAGCCCGTAATCATACCAAGCTAGGGAAAATATACGTTAGACTTCCATCCGTTTCTCGAATCTATGTCACAACGTATGCCAGACGAACTTCGGAAACATTCAATTTTTCGACTGAAAATATGGCGTCTTCTCTTTGAATTTTTATATCACTTTTATAATTTCAAGTAAATAATTGAGAAAAGAATAATTTCTTTTTAAAATATCTTAATATTTTATTTCATTCGAATATCAGCAAAAATTTTTTAAAAAAATGTTGAATGATGTATAAATATAATTTCAAATTTTTATTAAATTATTAAAAAAGGATTAATTATTTATATGAAAATAATAAATAAAGATTAAATTATAATTAAATAATTATTTATCAAACTTGAATGATATCGAATAAGAGACAAAGTGGAATCGAGGAGGAACGCTATATTTTAGACAGAAAAAAAACCACGGGGAATACGACACAGTACTTCATTGGCGATGCAACACATAACGACGCCAGTTGCGCGAGAGGGACAGGACGCCCGGAAACCAGGCAACCGGAGACAGAGGTGGACATCCGGATGATTCAAGTTAGATCACGTGGAACCACGGTTCCAATCTCGTTGGAATTACATCGAACAATCAACAATACTGAACATTTCTCATTGACAAATACAGAGATCCAGTAAATACTTATTTCTAAATTGCAAAATTTATATTTTAATAAATTAAAATGATTAAATAAAGACGATACTTTTTTTTTTTATAAGACACTGAATCTCTGCTGTTTGAAAATATCATTTTAAGGGTAACGAGGGGTTTTATATACACGTTTTTTAAATAAATCCATCACGCGACGAATATTATTTACATCGATATTGAATAGCACTTTGAGAAATACGGACCCTGCTTACAACTAATTTTACAAAATTAATAATAATGAAACCTATTAGATGAATGAATGTTATGTAATGAATAATACATTAAATAAAATTGATTAAATGAAATGATTTTTTAATATATATATATTTAAATAAATACAAAATATTAAAAATAATAGTTGAGCAATACACCCGTTTTCTCCAGTGCAATAAAAATTGGCCACACGGAGGAAAATATATCGTATAAAAAAAAAATACAAATTAATATAAAAAATAAAAATAAATTTGATGATCCACCGTTACTTCTATTAATGATAATCAATATTTTTCTCCGTGCACAATTCATTTCATGTTTGGTAAAACATGAAAGAAAATGAAAGACAATGACAATATGTGTGTATACACATACAGTATACATGTGTATATATATATATATTATATATACAAAAGTAAGCAAAATAATCTATAATAACGACTTGGTTTCTCTTTGGTTTTGTTTCTCATACCTGAAAACGCCGAAACGAAGATACCTTTTAGCCGAGATTGCTCGAATATGCCCGTCGAAATCCCGAACCCCAAAGACGAACAGGAAGAAGAAGAAGAAGAAGAAGAAGAAGAAGCTGCTTGTGTCGCCCGAGGACGATCTTTCGAATCCTTTCGTAACATTTTCTTTCTTTTTTTTTGGCGGAAGAAGGAGAAAAGGGACAATACATGGGTAAGGTATATATGGTCGAGTGTTATTATTGTACTCGAATGGAAATGTATGTGTCGTATCGATATCTCATGTAGGTACTGTGTTGCGATTGTCGTTTATATAATATCTTTCGATTGCATATATACGTAATGCCATACTATTTTATTTAATTTTAATATTATTTTATATTTATATTTTTTTTTCGTGTAGTATTATATATAGTGCCATATGTTTGATATATTGACGAAATATATCTAACATTGTTCTCTGTTCTATGTGCGTGCATTCTTTGCGAGGTGGTGGATCGATCGATCAATTTATTTGTTCGAATAATTGATTATTGTCTCCATGTATTATAATATTCATGTGTTCAGAAGTTCATAATAATAGAATAGAATATTATGTTTCAGTGAGGTATAAATAGGTTTGATGAGACGCAAAGAATGCGACGACATGTTCATGTATTGGGATATATGTTTCGGGATAGGTAACTTACGTCTTGGCGAGTTCTTCAACACGCCACGATAATCGTCGCTTCGTGGTTTCACTGTCAATGTGGTTTCAGTACGTGCCTCGCCTACTGAGCTTCTCGCGATCACTTCCACTTTTCCGTGATCGTATTGCCTCGTTTTCGGGATGTCCAGGTGGTACATGCCGTCATAAGTCAGTTTATAACGTGATCCCTGTGAAAATTTATAGATAAAGGGAATTTGTGAATTACAAAAATTTAATATATTATTACAATCGTAATTGTAATTTAATTTTAAATATAGAATCTTATATTATAGAAGTTCACGAATGGAGGATTTTAATAAAGAATCCATCCAGAAATTAAATAATTTTTTTCCTTTAAGTTCGAAAATATAAAAATATTGATGCTCACATTGACCACAGTATGTCCATTGATGATCCACATGACACGGGGTCTTGGATGACCAGTGACACGACAGCAGAATCTGGACCAATCGCCCTCTTCGACGGTTACTGGTTCTGGTTTGCTCACAAATGTTGGGGGCGCCCTCACCTTCTCTTCTTCACCTTCTTCCTCAGGTACTCTGTGCAGAATATTCATGCATAAGATAATGATTCAATGCCACTAAAAGTGTACTATATATAAAACTATTCCACACATTTCTTGAAAAAGAGAAATATTGATTAATAAAAAAAAAAATGTTTATTACATTTGCCATGCAGCTTCCATTTCTCTGATCTTTTCGATACTCTTCATGCCCTTCGGTAATTGGGACTCGTAAATAATTCCAGGCTTGCCAGCCGTTCGAATCACCGCCCGTGTCTCGTCCATTCCATAAAGATTCGTGGCCCTGCAAAGGTATTCGCCGCTGTCTTCAGGATAGACCCAGCCGAAGTTCATGGCCACATAACCAAAGTCGTAAATAGGGGTAAATCTGTTCTTGTGCGGTAAAGGTTTGCCATTGAAGAACCATTCGACTTTCATGTTTGGATCGCCAACAGGAGCCAATTGACATTCGAATTTAGTGCTGTTCATCTCGACCAGCTCGGTTTGATCTTGGATCTGGGTGACGAAACGAGGCGGTTGTTTCTTGTCCGCGTCATAAAGATCATCCTCCGTAAGATGGACTTCTGAGGTGTATTTCTTGATAGTTGCTTCCATCTGCATCAACGCTTCCGACTTTTTCATACCTTTTGGCACTTGGTTCTGTAGAATGATGTTGGGCAACTCTGTGAATAAAAGAATTAACGATTTTTGAAATTCTGTTTCATAGAATGTTAGATAAGTTTTAATAAAAATTTTTAATTTCGTATTATTGAAGTAAGAAGTATCAAAAAGTAATTATACTTTTTGAAAATTTAATAGCAAACTTTTAAAGATTTAAAATATTTTATTTGATATATTTTTGACGACGAAAAAGATAATAAAAATTTTTTATAAAATATTAGTAAAATTTATAAAAGATATACAATATATAAACAAATTTTAAATTTTTCTGAAAATAAAATCTTACTTTTGCACGATACTGATGCCCTAGTGGTGTCTTCTCCGAGATCATTGATAGCTTTGCACACATATTCTCCTGAGTCTTCAGGATAAACATATAAGATATCCATAGACACGAATCCCATGTCATACATCGTTCTGTATCTGTGTCCAGCTGGGATCAATTTTCCATTTCTGTACCATTCGATACGCAGATTCGGATCGTCCTTCGGTTCCACGCGACACTCGAACCTGACCGCTTCCGATTCGTCCACTGTTGCTGATTGAATATGCGTGATGAATTTCGGTGGTTGACGTGGTGGTTCTTCAGCAGGCGGTGGTTCGCTGACTGGACCACGTTCTAGTTCCTTCAGTTTCTCGCCACTCATGCCTGAAGGCAGCTGCGAGTCGAAATCTATGGTTTTCTTAGCTGGAATATTTGAAAATTGATATATTATTATTTGATTGGAAAAATCTTGAATACTTGTTTATTTGATTGACGAAATTTCGAATACTTTTAATATCTAGAAATGTTAATTTTTTAAAAAAAAAAAGTCTAGAAAATAAGTGAGTAACTATTAATAATTCTACTTACATTTACAAGTTATGGTAGCTTTAGTAGTAGCAGAACCCCACTTATTGGTAGCTCTGCAAATATATTCGCCGCTGTCCCTGGCATAAGTATACGACATATCTAACGAGATAAAACCAAAGTCGTTTATCTGGTGGACGCGAGATCCAGTAGCAAATGATCTTCCATTGTGGAACCAATCGATGCGCATCGTAGAATCGCCGACAGGTTCGACTCTGCAATCGAAATGACTGGGTGCGCCTTCTTCTACCTCGATATCCTTTAATTCGACAGTAAACTTGGGAGGATTGGGCGTCTCTTCTTCGGTCAATATCTCATCCTTCTTGTACAAAGCCTCTTCCAACTTTTGGATACTCTCTGTTCCGGTCTTGAAATTGGTAGGCAGCTGGGGTTCCAAGATGATTCCTTGTCGTCCACGGACTTGAAGTTTGCACGACACCGTTGCTTCGCCATGGCGGTTGGTCGCTTTGCACGTGTACAGGCCTGAATCGCGTTGGTAACAATTGGCCACTTCTAGGATGACGAAACCAAAGTCGTGGATAGTCTTGATCCTGGTTCCAGCTAGAAGAGGTTTTCCATTGTGGAACCATTCCACCCTCATGCTAGAGTCGTTGATGGGTGTCAATCTACACTCGAAATGCGCCAAGGAATTCTCAGTTAGCGTTAAGTCGGACGGAGTTGTGATGAATTCCGGTGGTTTCCCCGTATCGTCGTCTGGGATCACTTCGCCTGGTTCGTTTCCAAGACCTTCTAGCTCAGCTATCTTGTCGATGGTGCCCTCCATTCCTTTTGGCAATTGGGATTCGAGGATAATGCTTCGTTTCCCTGTGCATTTCATGGTACAGGTGGTCACTGCTTCGCCGTAATCGTTTGTTGCTCGGCAACTGTACTCGCCAGAGTCCTCTGGATAGATGGGCGAGATTTCGAGGATCACGAAGCCGAAGTCGCAGAAGGTGCGGAAACGAGTACCTGTTCGTAGCGGTTTACCGTTCCAGAACCATTCGACCTGTGAATAGTTTTTATTTTTTTTTAATTTATTTTCCTTCTTTGTTTGAAGATATTTAAAATTGATTATTTTAAATATCGAGATAAACGAGAATAATAATGAATAATACAGTTACCTTTAGTTTTGGATCGTCAGTGGGTGTAAGTCTAGCTTCAAAGTGCGCGCTCTCTCCCTCGCGAAGGCCATCGATATTGCTCAAGGGTACGGTGAAGACAGGAGCCTTTCCTCTTTCCTCGACGACTTTTTCGTCTCTTGTACGAATCATCGAATCCTCCAAAGTCTGGATCTTCTCCAATCCGCCTTCCATTCCCTTGGGAAGTTGAGATTCCAAAATGAGACTTGACTTGGAGTAACATTTCAAAGTTGCCTTAGTCGTGTCCTCGCCGTATTTGTTGAAAGCTCTACATTCGTAGACTCCAGAATTTTCCTCGTAACAATACAATATATCCAAGATAACGATACCAAAATCGTGGAAGGTTCTATATCTATGTCCATGAGGCAGTTTCTTTCCATTGTAGTACCATTCGACTTTCAAGTCTGGGTCATTGACGGGTGTAAGTCTGGCCTCGAAGTGAGCGGATTGTCCTTCGACTAATTTCGTAATATCAGAGATTTGCGTGATGAATTTAGGTGGTTCTGCCACTGGTGTCGTTGGCGTGGTAGGTTGTTCACCACCGTAACTCTCCAATTCCCTGATTCTGGCTAAAGAATCGGGTTGCAATGAGTCGAGGTACACTCCGCTCTTTCCAAAGCATTTCAACGTAGCTTTGGTATAATCTTCGCCGAATTTGTTGCTTGCCTTGCACACGTACTCTCCAGTGTCGTGAGCCATCACGCCAGCAATGTCCATCACGACGAATCCAAAGTCGGACACCATCTTGAACCTGGATGAGTGTCTCAGAGGTTGTCCGTTGTGGAACCATTCGACCTTCATATGAGGATCTCCGACTGGGATCAGAGTGCACTCAAAGTGCGCCGATTGACCATCCTTCAAACCCTCCAGAGACTGAATATGGGTAGTGAATTTTGGTTTCTGTCCTTTAGATTTGTCCACGCATTCCAATTGCACGCTGATCTCAGCCTGGCCCCATTTGTTGGTAGCCCTGCAGGAGTAGGTGCCAGAGTCCTCTATCTTGGTTCCAAGAACTTCAAGAACGACCATGCCAAAGGCGTAAACCGTTCTCGTGCGATGACTGGCCTCTAATGATTTTCCATTGTAGAACCACTCGACTACCATTGTTTGATCACCAGTTGGCGTAAGAGATGCCTCGAAGTGAGCTATCTCCCCTTCAGATAGATTGGTCAGGTTCTCGAATTGAGATGTGAACACAGGTGGATGACCTTCCTCGCTCTCCGGTGGAGCTCCTTCTTGTCGTTTCAATGATTCTTCTAAATCTTGAATGGCTTCGAGACCTTCCTTGCCTTTTGGATGTTGGGATTTCTCAATGATGTTCTCCTTAGTCGAGCAATAGATCGTGGTCGAAGTGAAGGCCTCTCCCGCTTTATTGTAGGCCTTGCAGGTGTAAATTCCAGAATCACGGTCGTATACATCGGTCAAATCCAATGTAACGAAACCAAAGTCACTGGTCATCTTGAATCTGGACCCATGCTCCAGAGCCTTTCCATTGAAATACCACTCGATCTTCAAATTTGGATCATCCTTGGGCTCAACTTGACCTTCCAGATGAAGAGGTTCAGATTCGCCCAGTTTGAACTCCGGCTGCAGAGGCACTGTCCACACAGGTTTCGGATATTCTTGTTCCGGTCCAGCATCCGGTCTTTTCAATTTGGACAGATAAGCGTCTTCCACTTCTTTCACCTTCTCCAGTCCAGCCTCTCCTTGGGGATGCTGAGTCTGTAGATAGATGCTCTGCTTGCTAGTGCATTTCAAAGTGCCTGATGTTTGAGCCGATCCCTTCGAATTCGTAGCCTTGACGATCACCACTCCCGAGTCCTCCTCGTAAGCGTGGGTAAGGTCCAAAGCTACATATCCAAAATCATAAGTCGATTTGAATCTTGCTCCAGTTGGAAGCGGTTTTCCATTGATGAACCATTCGATCTTCATCGTTGGATCTTTGGACGGTTCCACGTTACACTCGAAGTGCGCATTGTCACCTTCCACGCATTCGACGTTGTTTAAATGAGTGATGAATACTGGAACTTCGTATATTGGCTCTGGTTGCTCTACTGTGGTGACATGAGGTTGTTCCAAAGCATCAATCTTTGGAAGTGCATCAGGATGAAGAGTATCTCCAAGCAACCAATGGCGATCGACGATCTTCAGGCTGCAGGTGGACACAGCTTCACCGAGAAGATTGGTGGCTTTACAAGTGTAGATGGCGGAATCGTCGGATCTGAGGCCATTGATGGATAACGTGACGAGACCAAAGTCGAAGGTACTGCGAAGTCTGGTTCCAGTTTGAAGAGCAATCCCGTTTTTGAACCATTCTACGCGCAGATTTGGATCTGCTCTTGGTTCTACCTGAGCCTCTAAGTATACATGTTGACCCTCCACGAGTTTATCGTAGCTTTCTAGATGTTTGGTGAATACTGGTGCTTGTTGAGGCGTCGTGTCCACGAACATTTCCGGCACTTTGTTCATCTCTGCCTCTTTCAGTTGGATCTTTTGCCACGCATCTGGTTGCAAACTTTCAGCATCGATGGCCGAGCGCGCTTTCACTTTCAAGGATATCGAGGAAACCGCTTCACCGGCTTTGTTAATCGCTTTGCAGGTGTACACACCTGAATCCTCCGTGATTACTTTTAGAATATCTAAGGTTACGTAGCCGAAATCGTGGCTTACGTGGAACCGAGATCCTGTTGAAAATATAAATTGATATTGAATTATTGGAATATATATTTTGAAAAAATATTAGAATATTTAAGTTTTATCTAATTTTTTAACAGTATTTTGTTCAAAATACTTTTAAAAAATATGTGTATAATAAAAAAATTATTCTTTGCAGAACAACTTAATAGATTATTTAATCCTTTCTTATCGTTGCAAATAAAGTTCTTACCCATTTTTAGTTCGACACCATTTATGTACCACTCGAATCTTAAACTGGCATCACCAACTGGAACGACTCTGCATTCATATCTAGCCGTTTGACCTTCCCACAATTCTGTGGGTCCAGTCAATAATTGCGTGAAGATGGGTTTGTCGAATACTTTTTCTGGCTCTTCAGTGCGACTCGGTCCTTTGTCGGCTTCAAGTTGGGCGATCTTACGTTGCGCTTCGGGATGTTGGGTATCTAATTGAATACTTGCTTTACCTAAATATGAGAAATCGAGAATAGAAATTAATATAGATTTAGTTAAAAATATATTGGTAAATGTAGAATTAAATACTGACTTCTGATCTTCATCGAAGCAGTTGTAACTGCTTCACCAAGTGGATTGGTAGCACGACACATGTAGACACCTTCATCTTCCTCTCTAACATGAGTAATATCCAACGACACGTATCCGAAATCGTGAACTTTGGTTATTCGTGAACCTGAACAAATAAATGTTCATATAAATTTTCATATTTAATTTTATTTTTACAATTTTAAATTTAATCTATGAATTTTAAAATATATACATATATTAATTTATATTAATTTTACTTAATTTTCAACTTCAATTTTCGAATTTTTAAATTAAAAAAATGAAAGAACTTACTTGTCTCAAGAGGAATTTCATTTCTGAACCATTCAACCTTCAATGTGGGATCTCCAACAGGAATCAATCTGCATTCGAAGTGAGCTGTATGTCCTTCGGGAATGGCATCGATGTTCTGCAACGGTTGAGTGAACACAGGTCTCTGCCTGGTTTGCGGTTCTGGCACTTCTGGTCTTTTCCAAGGTTGCTGAGCTTCCAATTCGCGGATCTTGTCCATTCCTTCGGGCCGTTGCGAGTCGAGAATAATATTATCTCTTGGAATTACCCTCAGCTCGATCGAGGATACGCATTGGCCTAGAGCATTGATCGCTCGTACGGAGTATTCTCCTGCATCTTCAGGGACAGCATGGCCGATATCCAGAGCCACGTATCCGAAATCAAACGTCACGTGGAACCTGGAAGCTGATGGAAGCGGCTTGCCATTGTGGAAGAACTCAATTCTCAAGTTGGCATCGTGAAGAGGTTCAACTTGGCACTCGAAATGGGCTGTTTGTCCTTCGTAGACTTCAGTGGTACCCTGGACAAAGTATTTTGGAATTTGAAAATACTCGTCAAATATGCCAGATCGTATTTTCATTATATAAAAAAAAAATTTATTATATTTATTGAATATTATATATTTATAATTAACTGTACAAAAAATTATTGATTGAAAATACAAAAAATTTGAAATAAATTTCTGAAAAATATTTACTCTGAGTTCTGTAACAAATCTCGGTGGCGTCACTGGAGGTTCTTCGACCTCTAAACGGGCTGGACGACCTTGGGCCTCGAGTTCACGAATCTTTTCAAGGCCATCTGGATGTTGCGTATCTAGAAGTATGCTACGGCGAGCTATGGAAAAATAAATTATTATTAAAAACAATCACACCAATAATAATAAGAAACGTAAGTATATAAATTACTATTTCAATTTATCAATCAATTATATCCTTCTCTTATTGTAAGCACAACAAATATCGACTGCTTCTATCATATTTTCTACATTTACTTCTACATTCACTTCGTGGTCTGTCTTCCAATCCTTCAAACGTGACACGTCGATTAATATGACGATATTTCGGTTGTTTACACGTATTACAAAATTCATCTTTCTCACAATCTTTATTATCTCGAAAATTTAATTCAGATTTTCTTCCCCTTCCGAAATAAATTTCATCACCGGGACATGATTTATATGAGGAGTTAGCATACTCGTATTGATTCTTGTCGTATAAACGATTTTTATGCACTTTACCAGAATCCATGAATTGCTTGTCACATCTAAACGTGGTTAAAGAAAATGGGCCAAATCTAGGTTTAACGGCCGATGTGTCTCCTCTTCGAAAGTATGGCGGTGAATATATCTTTCTACTCTCGTAACGTTTAACATTGCAAGCTCTTTCGGGAGATTTCAAAGGTAGGAAACGAGGGGGGAACGATCGTTCTTTTTTTGCTAAGAAAGATACAATTTTTCAATTTTTAAATCTTTAAAATTTATAAATCTACGAATTTTTTTTTATTCGATATTAAATATTCCCTATGATTATAAATTCAAAAAAAGATTGCTTACAGCCAATTTTGATGGTGCATGTGTTAACAGCCTCGCCAGCCAAATTTGTGGCCTTGCACATATAAGTGCCGGCATCTTCAGGATAAGTGTAAAGAATATCGAGAGCCACATAACCAAAATCGTGTGTTTTGCGAAAGCGATGTCCTGTCTTTACAGCAACTCCATTCACGAACCTTTGATTGTAAAATCAGTTCAATTTTATTAAATCTAATATTTTTGCACGATTCGATTAAATGGATAATTTAATTAATTCATAATATCAAGTTACCATTCTATTTTTAGATTTGGATCGTTGATAGGCTCGACGCGGCATTCCAAATGAGCGTGTTCACCCTCCTTTAGATGATCCAGATTGTTCAATGGTGTCAAGAACACAGGTTTTTGGTGTACAACCTCTTTCTCAACTTCTTGCTTCACCTCCACGGTTTCTAACTCGCGAATCTTCTGTAAACGCTGAGCGTCAAGCGTGTCCAAATATAGGCCTTGTTTCGCTGTTTAAAAGAGCAGATAATTTTTAGCTCTGTTATTTCTCGAAAAATAATTTAATATATAAAAACAATTACTCGACAACTTATAAATTTGGATACGAATCGAAAGGTTATAACGCACGTTCTGACATATACGAGATTGTCAAATATTTATAATTTTTTAAAATTTCGAATAATTATGACAATAAAAAAAAGAACTATGAAATTATTTCGATATCATTCTTTATTAAAATCTCTAGATTTTATTATTCTCCAACTTTTTTAAAATTTTTTTATCAAATTATCACGATATTTTTTAATTTCCAAAATTTCTTTCTAATTTATTTAAGAAAACGTTATATTTAATTTCATATAAGAATTTATTTAAATCTCTACTCACAATCGACGCTGATGACGCAAGTGGTAACAGCCTCCCCAACAGCGTTTCTTGCCTTGCACATGTAAGTTCCAGAATCTTCCGGATAAGCGTAAAGAATATCGAGAGCGACGTATCCAAAGTCATATGTAGTCTTGAACTTGTGTCCTTGAGGAATAGGTCTCCCATCCCTAAACCATTCCACCACCATAGTTGGATCATTGACAGGCGTCAGCGTTGCCTCGAGGTGAGCGCTCTTCCCCTCGGGCAAATGTTCTATGTTCTTCAATGGCCGTCCGAATTTCGGTCTCTCGGCGACGATCAGATCCTCTTCTTCTACCCGTTTGTAACGCGAGTCGTCTTCAAGGTATTGTATTTTCTTCAAGGCGCTTTCGTGTTGCGTTTCGCGAATAATCGAGGAGCGAGCTGTAATTTAGCGTTTTTATTCAATAATCCTAAATTCCTTTTTTTTTTTACATATATTAAATATTGCGCTTGGAGGACAGAAGGGTCGAGAATAATCATCGAAAGAAGATTATTCGTTCCTTGATGAATCGTAAATACAAAAAGTGAACGAATATAAATAAAATAAAAAAAAATATAGAAAACAATAGGACAAAAACAACACGATGAGACATTCAAAAAGAAAAGGGAGAAAAAAAAGGTGATTATACATCGTGTATGCATGTGTGTATATAATATACAAAAAAGCAGAACTACATTTCGAAGCCACGTTTAACTAATAAGCATTACAAAAACAGGGATGTCTAGGTAACACAAAGTGCCTGGTTACATCCACCTGCTGTCCCCGTGCGTGATTTCTTTCTTGGAAGTTTGTGGAAGTATGATCGATTTCAAATTGAATTTTATATTATATTCGTCTTATCACGATATAATAATAGTTTAGATAATAACAATATACGAGAGAAGATATTTCAAACGAGATTGGAATAAAAAAGTCTCTGCAAATTTTCGTAACTTTCAGATTAACCAACAGTTTCTCTCGCGAGATAATATTTACATAACTATAAACTCAAAAAAAAAAAAAGATACTAAATCAAAATTTTCTAAATCACGATTCTTCCATTCCTTCCTCTTTCTCTCCCTCGACTTACACACGGTGTACGAAAATCCTCGAAGGCAAGAAATCCTCGTTCCACAACTTCACAATTCGGCTTACTTACATTTCACATCGAGATTGATCGAGCTCTTCGCCGATCCCAGTCTATTGGTTGCCTGGCAGGTGTAGGTGCCAGAATCCTCCGCGTATACCGTGAGCACGTCCAACGCGGCGAACCCAAAGTCACAAGTGGTTCTGTACCTGTGACCGGTGGACAATGGTTTCCCGTTATGGAACCATTCCACCTTCATGGTTGGGTCGGGGTAGGGCTCGATGCGGCACTCATAATGTGCACTTTGACCCTCGACAAGAGCGGTGGGCCCGTTCAGTTGGACCGTGAACGATGGCCTCTCCTTAACCACGATCTCCTCTTCCTCCCGCCGTTGGTATTTACTTGTGTCCTCCAGCGCCTGGATCTTCGACAAAGCGCTCTCGTGCTGCGACTCGAATTGCAGGGCCGCCTTGGCTGTGTTTGGGAATAGGTTTTGTCAGAGTGTCGTTGTACACGTGTCGTGGCATGAGATATATGGCGAGATATGGGAATTTATTTTTATAGTGCGTGTCTCTCTCGTGGAAATTGGATTTTGTTAGGGGTGTTTTTGGCTCTGCTTAGAGTGGTGAGGTTAATTCTTTCGCTATTTGAGTTTGAGGTTGTTTTAGATAGTAATTATGTATCGTTAGTTATTTCTTTTTCTACTTATATATATATATTTTTTTTTGTAACTCTGTGTTTCGGTTTAATTTCTTTATTGATTTATATTTAGAATTTAGAATATTGTCTTGTTAGAAGTTGATATTAAGTTGATATATTTATTATTGACAAAGATATTTAATAAGATTATAGGATATAATATTCTCGTAGAAAAATCATATTCTTATGAAGATTTCTAGTAGAAATAAAAAGTAATTCTGAGGTAACAAGTTATAATGTAAATTGTGAATCGTGAGTTTATAGCAAAAGGATTAATTACGATTTATCATATGTAATTTAGTTTTATTGCAAATATCAATCAATCAACATTTGAAAAATATTAAGTCTTTTTAAAACATGGTTATGCATATGAATTATATGATATATTGAGAAAATTTTACATAATTGCGATGTGTGATTGGCACATGTTGATGTACGTGAAAAAGAAAAAAAAAAAAAAATAGTTGAAAAATGTCTGTTGCGGCCAAGATCAAAAAATCTTCTTCTGCATTTCTTCGCGAATTTCATCGAAAGAAAAATCCATCGAAATGTTAAAAAAAAAATCTAACACCAAAAAAGCGAAAAAAATCGCTGCACACAAAAATACAAAAAAAAAGTGATCTACGTAAGCTACGTTGCTTCTACGCATTTCGAAAGCTGGCTCATAGCTTACGAGAAGCAAGATTGAAGCCTCATTTTCAAAATGATTCTGTACTTTGAGTAGATTTTTTTCGACTTACATTGAACGAAGAGCGTTGCTGATGTTACTGCCTCTCCAAGATCGTTCACTGCACGGCAAGTATAAGTACCTGAGTCTTCAGGATTAACGTACTTCATGTTCAAAGCGACGTATCCGAAATCGTGCATCGTTGTTACACGATTAGCTGTTAAGATAGTAATTTATCATATTAGAAAAGATTTTTTGAAAAATCAAATCATTTCAAAGTTTTAATTTTAGCTTTGCAATGATAAACTGTTCCTTCAAATTATTAAATGACATTCTTGAGTTCTGAATAATTTTTTTTATATGTGATTATTTTATCATACTAATAATGTGAATATACCAATATAAATTGCAGTTAATAATATTATAGATTTTTTTTATTTTATAAATATGTAATATTTTAAAAAATCAGGTATATAAAAATTAAGAATTTCTTAAAATTTAGAACGAATCGAGGGAAGAAAAATAATTGCAAAATTATAGATTGGAAAGTAACGTCTATTATATCACTTACAAGCTGCAATCGGAACTCCATTTCGAAGCCATTCTACTTTCAGCTTGGAATCACCGACAGGGATTACACGAGCCTCGAAATGAGCCGCTTGATTTTCAGCAACTTTCAGGTCCTTGATGGGCATCGTGAATACTGGAGCTTGAGTAATGATCTCTTCAGTTGTGGTTTTGCGTTGGTATCGCGAGGTATCCTCCAAATAATGCAGTCTTTGAAGAGTCTCCTCGTTTTGGGACTCGGTGTAGATTGATTTTTTCGCTATTTAAAAAAGATTAGATGTGTAATAATTAGACGTTAATTGGATTAAAAGTAATTCTATTATCGAATCCTATATTTCTTCCAATTAATTCAATTTGAATAATATACATATAATTTCTTTTTAACAATTTAAGACACTACAAAGCATTATTGATGAATAAAATAATGAAACTTTTTAAAAAATTATCCAACAAATCAAATTATACATCAATTACACTTACTTATTTTTAAATAAAATTTCTCAATTCAAAAAGAAAGGTATAACAATAAACTTGTTAACGAAACATTTAAAAATCACAAAATAATTAAATGATAAAGAAACTTACAGTGTACAACTGCGCTTGCCGACGTGATAGCCTCTCCTATAATATTCTTTGCTCTGCAGGTGTACGTGCCGGAATCTTCAGGATAGGCGTACATGATATCCAACGCCACGAAGCCAAAGCTATTTGTCTCGACGAATCTGGAGCCGGCCTTGACCGGTTTATTGTTGTGGAACCATTCGACTTTCATCGTTGCGTCGGAAACCGGAATCAACCTGCACTCGAAATGCGCCCTTTGCCCTTCCTTGATCTCGACGTTGTTCAAAGAAGTGGTGAAGATAGGGGCTTGGGTGGTCGTCTCTTCAACGTCCTCTCGTCGTTGATATCTGGATCTGTCCTCAAGATAATGAATTTGCTCGAGGCCAATCTCGTTTTTCGAATCGGTTAGAACCTGTGCAGTTGATCGACAGGTTAGAGTGCAGGATACTTCGTCGCTGCCGACCAGATTGACAGCGCGACAAGTGTAGGTGCCCGAGTCCTCGGCGATCAGGTCAATCACGTCCAGAGCAACGTAGCCGAAATCGTGTATTGGACGGAATCGGTGTCCTGTAATGAAATTTATTGATCCAATTTATGATTGTTTTAAAAATTTTAAATTTTCATTTCGATCCATGATGAATATACTTTAAAATCCGCGCATACCTATCGTAACCGGACGACCATTTTTAAACCATTCAACTTTCAAATTCGAGTCCGTCACTGGTTCCAATTTGCACTCGAAGTGGGCGTGTTCCCCTTCGCGGAGATTCTCTTGACTTTTCGGAGCCGTGATGAATCTCGGTTTAACGGTGACAACCTCGTCGACCATCTCCTGCCTCTTGTATCTGGAAGCATCCTCCAAGTATTGTATTCTCTCCAAACCCTCGGGATGTTGGGACTCCAAGAGCAAATCTTTCTTCGCGTGTACTCTCACTGAACAGGATGTGACTGCCTCCCCCAATTGGTTCCTCGCTTGGCAGGTGTACACGCCTGAATCTTCCGGATAGACGCCCAGGATGTCGAGGGCGACGTAGTCGAATTCGTAGGACGGTCTGAATCTGTGGCCCGTCTTCACCGGCCTCCCATTCACGAACCATTCCACTCTCATTGTCGAGTCGCCGACAGGTTGGAGACGACACTCGAGATGCACGTTGGTGAGCTCCACCGTTTCGATGTTGTGCAGGGGGCGAGTGAATTGGGGTGCCTGCATCACCGTCACTTCTTCTTGTTGGGTCTTGCGATATCTGTACATTATTGAGAATATATCTCGTTATTTAGCAGTTTTTTTTGATCTAAAATCTAGAGATTGATTTCAATTGAGATGTATTAAACTATATATTTTATTATTTTTTTGAAATTATAATTAAAAAAGTTTATCTATTATTTGTCTAATGGAAAGAAATCAATTGCAATATAGATGTATATCTTATTTTTGCACTAGGATTAAATATAAATATAACAGATGATTGTAATTAAAATAGTACGATGAAAATAAACGTAAGCGTATAATACATTCTTATCGTGATAAAAATAAAAAATTAGAAACATTTGTATATCATACATATGTATATATTAATAATTGCAAAACAAGAATAAATATTATTTATCAGTTACTTACTATCGAAAATGATTAACCATTTTTCATTTCTTATTTCTTTCTTCTTTTTATATTACACACATTACGTTAATACGATTTATATTATTCCAACACTTGTACAAATACTATTTCAAATATATCAAAGAAATGATTTCCTTCACTCCGTAAAAATATTCTCTGTCATTTTGACAAATATCTAACTTAATCCCAATTCTCCAAGGTTCAAGGTTTAAATATCACCAACCTTGACGAATCCTCGAGCATTTGAATCTGCTCGAGGGACTGTTCGTGCTGCGTTTCCGTGACGACGTCTGACTTTCCTATCACTCTGACGCAGGCGGAAGTGTGAGCGGTGCCAAGATGATTGGTGGCTCTGACGGTGTATTCCCCAGAGTCGAGCACTGTCGAATGCACGATGTCCAAAGCGACGAAACCGAAGTCGTAGTAAGTCCTGAATCTGGAGCCAACGGTGACCGGGCGGCCATTTTGGAACCATTCGACCCTCATTGTTGGATCGCCCATCGGTTCCAAACGGCACTCCAAATGGATGTTCTTTCCCTCGCTCACCGGCTTAGGATCGCTCAACGGTTGGACGAAAATCGGCTTCGATTTCGATATCTCCTCGATGTGATATTGGGGCTCGACGAATTTCGACTCCTCCAAACGTTGCGTTTTCTCGTAGGAAGTGCGGTGCATGCTGCTCGTATCGACGCTTGAACGAGCTGAAATTATTTAATTTGATATTTTTTTCTTATTATTGAAAAATATTTATTGCAATTTATTCAATACGAAATTTTATAAATTGTGTTAATCAATTATTCCAATTAAAAGGAAAATTTTTAACAATTTTAATCAACCTCAATCTATACGCCAAATCTACCAAAATTTAAATATGATACGAAAAAAAAAAAGAAAGACTCTCTTGATCTTTAAAAAGATTAAAGATGATGAACTTACTTTCTACAACCATGGTGGCCGATAATCGAGCCTCTCCAAGAGAGTTTCTAGCGACGACAGTGTAAGTGCCAGCGTCCTCTGATCTCACTTGAAGAATATCTATAGCCACGTATCCAAAATCGTGATAAGTTTGAATTCTATTGGCCGCGGTGATCGGTTTTCCGTTGTGGTACCATTCGATGGCCATGGTCAAGTCGCTCTGAGGTTCGACGCGGGCCTCGAAGTGGGCGCGTTGCCCCTCGACGATCTTGTTCGTGCCCTTCAGGGTGCCCAAGAATCGCGGCGCCTGTGTCACTTGCGTCTCCTCTTGGAGCTGCCGCGAATATCTGCTCGAATCTTCCAACGTTTGGATCTTCTGCAATCCAGTCGGATGTTGACTGTCGTAAATAACATCGTTCTTGCTTATCACGCTCAACTGGGCGGTTGTGTGTGCTTCACCGACGCGGTTGTAAGCGCGACACGTGTAAATACCGACGTCGTGAATCGTTACGTATTTGATGGTAAGTGCTACGTAACCGAAGTTGAAGAATGTCGTGATCCTTGAACCTGTGGAAACGATTTGTGATAAAGTCTCGGTTCAGTAAGATGTTCACGAAGAAAGTAATCGAAGAATCGATTTATTTTTCAAGCGTGAAAAAGGGCACTTACTCGCTTCTACAGGGCGTCCGTCCTTGAGCCACTCGACTCTCAAGTCGGAATCGCCAACTGGTTCCAGACGTGCTTCGAAATGAGCGAATCCTCCTTCTCGTATGCTGTTCTGATCCTTGATAGGAGATTTGAATTCCGGTGGGCTTGTCGGTTCAGGCTGCTCCTGCACGTATTTCTGGTGCATAGCCTGTTGATAGGCTTCCAACTCCTCGGCAGCCTCGATGTACCTCTGTTGCTCGGGGATTCCCAGATCTGTTGTAACGCTTGTGCGTGCTGCGATAATTTCAATGTGAAATAATTAATGTATTTCGAATTAATTGAAATACGATAAATTGTATTATTCCATCTCATCTTTCCAATTCTATCTTTATCGATTTAAGATATATATTTATTTATTTTATTTTACAGATAATACTCAAAAATGCGAAAATGAATTATTAGTTGGAAAAAAATAAGAAAATAAAATAGCGAGTCGAAATAAAACGTTTATAAATATAAATAACTGTGCATAGGAATAATTTTTCGAAGATATTCACCAAAGACACGAAGAGATGCGGAGCTGACAGCCTCTCCCAAGCGGTTCACAGCTCTGACAGTGTAAGAACCCGCATCTTCAGCTCGTAGGTGCAATATATTGAGCGAGACGTATCCGAAGTTGAAGATGGTTGTGATTCTTGAGCCTACAAGTAATCGTTATTTTATCAAACGTTTTTCAACAAGAATTAAAATGTTAAATATAAATCTGAAAATTATAGTAGCTAAATAAATAAAATTCGTAAGAAATTGAAAGGCTACTTACTAGCTGTGATCGGTCTACCATCCTTGAACCACTCCACTTTCATCGTGGGATCGCTTACAGGGGTCAGTTGCGCTTCGAAATGAGCGTTACGACCTTCCTGCAACTCTCCTAGATCCTGGAGTGGCCGGATGAAGACCGGCCGCTGTGGAGAGATGTCCTCCACACTCTCCTGCCTTTGATACTTGCTGTAATCCTCGAGCTGTTGGATGTACTGGAGACTGTCGGGGTGTTGGCTAGTCTGTTCGATTGTTGCGCGTGCTGGAATAAAATTATTTATCTCTATCGAATCGAACATTCTTTTCAATAATTTCGTTGAAAAGCAATAGAAATTTTAATTTTTAATTTTTCTAATATATAGGGAGAGATAGAAAATAGTTTGGATTATTAAATTAAATGATTAAATTAAACAATATTAAATTAAAACTCACGTGTCACGCTGAGGGTAGCTCGAGATTCAGCGACTCCAGTCGAACTTACGACGCGGCATAAATATTCGCCGCTGTCTTGGAGAACGATGCTAATTAAGTCGAGAGAGATGAAGCCAAATCGAAAGATAGAAGTCGCCCGGGAACCTGAAAGTTTTTTATTTCGATTGAATTTTAACAAATTTGTAAAAGAAGAATATCATATTCAAAAAAGTAAACGATTTCTTCGATTCGAAAAGATTCAATTTAAGATGTTGAATAATTGTTCCAATATTATCAATTATTAAAATGACCGATGTTATTATAATTAAGAAATTACTCACTCGCGTCAAGAGCTCTTCCATTGACGTACCACTCTACCCTCATAGTGGGATCACCCACCGGTTCGATTCTGGCCTCGAAGTGGATTCGTCCACCCTCGATCTGATGGACGTCCTTCAATGGTATGATGAAACGCGGCGGTGGATAAATTCTGTCCTCCTCGGGTGGAGGCAAGTATGGCTTGGCGCGTTCCACGTGTCTCAAATAAATCACTTCGGGGCCAGGCGCTGGTCTGCAATCAATCTCATTTTTATCTCGTTTCCTCGTAAATGGAAAGTAAGTTTGATCCTTTCGTTTATTATATCATTTAATTAACACTAAATTCTGATCATTGAAACTTTATCGAATAATATATAATTATACATTAGTATATTTTAATACACCATACGTTTTATTCGATAAAATTTTATCACTATTAATTGAGGATAAAATAATTGATTCCTACCATCTTTGTTCCTTCGGCTCGCGTAAAATGTAAAGTATTCTTATTAAGATTGTAATCATAACTTTGATATCGAATGATATTACGTATGATGCAGATGATTGAATTCAATCTTTGAGAAACAAATGGCGTAAAAACTCACTCTGGTTCGATGACTTTCGTCGGTCGGGGTAAGTTCAGGCGTCTTGGTTCGGGGGCTGCTCCTTTCGGTGTTTCCACGAAAAGCCGCGCTCTGGTCGCAGTAGAGCCGGCCACATTCTGCGCCGTGCACTGGTACCAAGCTGCATCCGATAATTTTGCGTAAGGTATATCCAAAGTCGAAGCTCCGCTGCCATCCGTTGATATACGCACATCCGGTCCAGGTGTAATCGGCACTCCATCCTGTACCAATGAATTTCAATTTATATCTTATACATCTCGTTAATCAAAATTTATTTCCTAAAATAGAGAATTAAAATTCCACTATCTAATTGAATATTTTATTTAATATAAGAATTAATTTTAAGAAATTTTTATCACTTTCTTCATACATCCTTTTTCTCGATTTCTCGAAATTCTTAAGATATTGTATTCATTATTAATTAAATTAAAACATTTTATAAGAACATTTTATAAGAACATTTTATAAAGAAAAGAAAATATAAGAAACTGATGACAATTTTATTAGATCAAAAATCCATATGAATCAAAATAGAATTTTAATTATAAAACATTAAAATTTCAATAGTAAAGATATCCTTGCTGAGCTCAAATATATTAAGAGAATATAAATCGTCCAACTAATAATTCACGTGATAATAAATATCAATTATCCTTAATTTTATTTCATAAAATTTTCATCAAACCTTTTGCCAGGTGATACGAGGTACAGGAGTGCCAACCGCACGGGCCATGAAAACAACCGGTTCTCCTTCTTTCACGTTCGTGGTCGTGAATCGTTCCACGAATTTTGGCGCGACCACTTGCTCCTTCTCGATCACGTTCAAATTGCACTGAAACGAGGTTTCGCCAGCCTTGTTCCTTGCGACGCAGGTCACGACTCCGGCGTCCGCTCGGCTCACATTCGTGATCATCAAAGAGTTGTTACCAGACTCGTTCACGAGGATCTTGTGGGTCAGATCATTGGCCACTTGTTGGCCGTTTATGTACCATGTCACTTCGGGGTACGGGCGGCCCGTTACTCGACAATCAAACCTGAAAATCACGTTTACGTAATCGTTTCCTTTATCTATTCTTTGAGGGAAACAATATTGAAATGTTAGAACGAATTTCGTAATTTATAATTGATATTGTTCCATCTATTAAAATAGTAGCCTTTCAAGTGCAAGGAATTGAGACATCATCTATCAGAATATTGATATCAAAAAGTCAATTATTCATTATTGTCAATAATATTAATCAAACTTGGTAAATTCTGATGGAAATTTAATATTCATGATTTAAAAAAAAAACACGTCTATAATTATTTTTAATATAAAGATAAAGATTATTTTAAATATAAAGACAAAGATAAAGACACGAAAGATAATAAAATTTATTATTTTAATAGCGTATAAAAAGTGATCTCGATATTGATAAAATTTAGGGAATTTAATTTAATCTTTTACCTGGTCATTTTTCCTTCGGTGGCGTCACGGTCGGTACAGGTGCGAACGAAATTCGGCGGCAGAACTTTTCCAGAATCGGTTTCGCCGATCGTTTCAACTTGCTGAGTTTTGATCGTCTCTCTTTGGGCCTGATAAGCTTGATCCACCTGATCGCTCGATTCGATAGCCAAATATGCAGAACTGACGGTGCACCCTTGAGGATTTTCCGAGAGCAAGGTGTAATGGCCACTGTCTTCAGGCAGGGCGACTCTGATCCTCAAAGAGGCTTGTTGATTCGAATAGCTCATCTCCACGCGTTGCGATTCGCGGATCCTCTGGCCGTTTTTGAACCAAGTTAACTGGAATAGAAAAATAGAGGAGGAAATTGAATTTACTTTTCTATTTTAAAATTATATATATTTTATTGACTATAATTGAATTAAAAATGCTCCTTTGAATGCGTCGTCGAAAAATTTACTCTTCTTGTCCTTTTTTTAAATATTTGACAAACGATCTTTTGTAATAAAATTAATAAATCCAGGTGCATATGAAAAAGCACATGTCTCGATTTCTCTTCTTGAAATATTTTTTAAATTCTTTGCAATTTTCATCATTTAATCAATCGTAAATAATTTTAATTTTAATTTTGTTATCAAATTTTTCTAGAAAGATACATCATTTAAATTATTTCTCTTATCAAATCATCCATTAATTCCACTTATTTTTTTTCACGTCGAAAGAAAAGAAGAAAAAAAGAAAAATATACGAAGAAAGTTTGAAACGTTAGAGGAAATAAAAAAAAATATACAAATTAAGAGTTTGCTTACTCTCGGTTTAGGATTGCCAGAGATTTTCGCAGTGAAAACGGCGTCGGATCCCTCGACGAGCTTCGAGTTTCTGGGCTTCTGCGTGATTTGCGGAGGTGCAACCGGTCCCAGGTTACGATCTACCACCGTCGAAATTTGCACGTCGGATTCGCCCACGAAGCGGCGAGTGATCGACTCTCGAAACTCTGTTTCCCGCAATAATCTGTATTCGAACGTGTCCACCTGCAAATTAATCATGTTATTAATCCTTGTTCCAAAAAATAAAATTTCCGAAAAGAAATATTGCGATATGCATCATTTATAAAATATATATCTCTCGGCCTCCTTTTACGGGCAGTTGATGCATGATAATAAAAATCTTGTAACAATCAATTTGCAAAAAAATGAAACTTGTGTTGGAGGAAAATATGTAAAAATAATTTGAAATAAAGAAATTTAAAAAGTCGAGGAAAATGAAGGAAAAATGATATTTTCTTAAAATTATAAAAAATAAATAGAACGTGTTAAAAATTATTGCGTAATTGAATGAACAAAGATATATTAAAAAATTGTATAAGAAAGTAACATGTAAAAAAATAGATCCAGATATTTTGTTTTGTATTTATTTTCTTCTGTTTAAATGAAAGATATAGAAACCTTGAAATCTTCGATGCTGACGGAAGTTCCATTAACGTAGCTTCGTTTATCGATTGTTTGTTGATAGCTACGTTGTTGAAAGCTCTGTGTTCCCGTTTGGGTCTTCTGTTCGGTGGATTGGAAAGTCTGCGCGAATTCCTTCCTGTAACCACCCATTTGCTGTTGCGGAGGAGGTCCAAATCCTTCTGGTTGAATGTAAACGGAGCAGATTGCTTCGCCTGGTCAACAGAAATCATTGTACTCTTTTTTTTTTTTGTAATTTTATGAGATAGTGAAGTGACAGACAAATTCTTAAAATATTCATTTAATAGAAAACAAAATCAAAGAGTGAAAAGAACAAAAAACATTTATAAAAAAATAATAATCGATAAGCTTCGATATTTATATTCTTGTTCTTTTTCTATTGAAAATTTTAAATTTGATTTTTATGAGTCACCAGTATTTTACAAGATAGAAAATATATAAGAAAATTCAATTTCTAGATTTTAAAAATAAAATAAAAAGTATTCATAATTACTAATATTAGAATGCAATGGAATTTTTATTAAATACTTGCAAAATTTCATATCTTATAAATCTATTACGTATGGAAGATTAAGATTATTTTAAGATTAAATATATCTAATTAACAGGTAATTATTCATGTTAAATAAAAATTAATATTATTTCCAGATATTTGAAAAATGGTTTACCGTATTGATTTTTGGCACTGCACGTGTATTCACCCTCGTCTCCAGGGCCAATCTGGTTGATTTGAAGCGTGACGGCCCCGGTCTTCTCGTCGTAAGACATGTGAATCTTCCATGACTCCAACAACGGTGCACCCTTGTGCGTCCAACAGACGATAGGTTTTGGATTTCCTCTCACGCGGCCTTCGAAAATTGCGTTTCCACCCTGCGCGAATCTGGCGTTTTTGAATATCTGTTCGAAGACCGGCGGCGATGGATCGCCTGGTCTGCCGGTAAATCTGTGTCCAGAAAAAGGAATTCAAATTTAATCTTCTATTTAAATTTATTAAATCTCCAAGAAAAGAGAATTAATATTCTGAAAATTTCTCTTGATTAATTTTTTTTTTTCGAAATCTTTTCGATGTACGAGTAAAATTAAAATTTAATTTTTCAAAATTTATTATACGCAAGATAAAAATATTAAATTATATTAAATTTTTTATATAATTAGATAATAATTCTTACGTAAATTATTGTATCAAATTGTCTTTTAAAATTCTAGAAAATACAGTTTGAATTACTTCTTTCCTTTTGTAATCTATTTAGAAGAAAGGCAAGGAATATATACCATAGGGATAGGAAATCGTTAAAGTACTCACGTTGGTACGGTGGGCGTCGTCTGCATCACAATCTCCCCTTGAACTGCAAATAAGAAAACAAACGAGTCATTAATCCCTTTCGCACATCTCAATTCACGAATAAAAATAAACCTGATGACAGTCAGACTTTCAACGCATGGTCATCGATCTGATATTTCTAATTTTTATCTCCCTTTCACGTGATGAAAAAAATTTTCGTCTCTCTTTCGTGTAATGATAAAATAATTTCCGTATGATCTTCGACCATTCGAAGAAAAATAAAAATACGCTACGAGATTCTATTCATTCGAAATTCGTCGCTTTTGTTTCCTGCTGGTTTATGGGATACTTCCTACTAATGCATTTCCTCTCGTTCTCCCTAACTGGGCCAGAACGAATCGAGGAAACGAACCGTTGACGCCGTTTTCTTCTGTCGTCGTCACGCCCCATGTCGACGTGCAACTTTTTTATTAGACTTATCCACGCTGGAACCCGACGCAATTAAGTCTATTTGCTAATTAAGCTTGTGATCCGTATATTTAAATTAATATTTTTGTTATTATATTAATTTTATCCAAATAAATCATTTTGAATTTTAAGTTAGAATACTTTTTAAGAAAAACTTTTTCTTCGAAAGATTTAGATCCAATAAGTGTTTGAACATATAAGACTATATAAAATTGAAGAATCTACAAAGGGAAAGAATGAAATATTTTTCTTCGATGTGGAAACTGTCAATACAATAGAAATATGTACAAAGATATATTGCATAATTCTGATTCTTCATCACACAAATCTAAAGAAAAGAAAAATGTTCTTCTTTAAAGATTTAAAATTATAAGAAGATTATTATATTCCTATACATAACATGAATGAAAGAAATATTAAAATCTCCTTTTCCCTCTCTTTCTAAAAAAAAAATTTACATCCATCAAATCCAAACATCTTTGCTTACAACGCAAAAATTCGAATATAACCGATCTTTATTACCGCAAAGTTTATTCTCACGGATTCCTGGATTAAGTAATTTCGTCTTTTACCAAAACTCTCGCCGACTGAATCATCCGCGCCAACATCTGTGCCGCCTCACCACCCGTGGAAAAATAAAGGATCGATCTTCTTCTAGATCGTGTTTTCTTTCCGCTGTTCGTCGACGAAGAGAGGCCAAAGGACTCTCTCGATCGAGATTGCGCGGCCAATATACTCGACGATTAACGGGCGCCAGCTACAGGAAATTAATTGACAGAGGGTGGAGGGAGGCGAGACTTTCGAAAATAAACTTCCGACAATAATCTCGCGCCTTCGAGCCACTCTCGCGTTATCAATGGTTTCAAAGAGGTCTGGAGCGGATTCTGGAGGCGGTGACGCGATCGTTCAGAAATTTAAGCCTCGCGGATAAATTTCGAGGAAAAAGAGGGAAAGAGCGAAAGGAGAAATGTTAAGATCATTATAAAGATGATGGCAAGAAAGTGATGATTAATAATGAAAGTAAAAATAAAGAGATGGATAATTTGTAAAATAATTTCGAATTGTTATTCTCGTTTATCAGATATTTATCAATTTGGAGGAAAGTTGTATTGATTGAGTGAAAAAATAAAAGGAAAATACAACAGTTGAATAAAAATTATTAATAAGTTAAAGATTTAATTATCTTTCAAGACTTCTCCTATTTAATTTTTCTTTTAAATTTATTTCAATTAAATATATATGCAGCAGCTAATTTAAAGAAATTTTTCAGATTTTGAGAAATTTTTCATTTTTTTTTGAACTATATTTGAGACGAGAAGCCTCTCGTACATTAAACTTTTTATACCTGATACCATTTCAAGACGCCATATTAGTCATCCAACAATCAGTTAACCTCCATTAAGGATTCGTGTTAAGATACCAATAAGAACAGTTGAACTTTGTGAGCCAGTAAAAAACGCAACTCGATTACTCACGCCACCCAGAATATGCAAATCGATCATACCGAAACCGAGCAGAGGAATCTATCCTTAAATCCATCAACAGCTCTGTTCAGTTCGTGACAACGAGCCATTCATAACCTTGCCAGGAAGAACTACTATGAGGTCACGTGTGCGAAATACATTCTCGGTCAAAAAGTCTTTGGAACTTTGATTTATTTTTGAATTTTTAAGGAACTTTATTTTTTATCGTAATAATAATAATAATATCTATTTTTAATCCTTAGGTCAATCGTTGAATTACAGTGATCTAAATTAGATTGATTTTTGAATAATTTTAATTCAGAATGGTCAATTGGGATAATTTTAATTCATATTTCATATTTTGTGAAACGAATAATTTGTAATTAATTTGTAAAAATATAAATTTGCTAAATTAAATTATAATTCAGATAAGAAAAAAAAATGTTAATTACAATAAGATTATTTTTTTTAGAAAGAAGATTTTTTTATTTTAATTGAAAAATATTTTAATTATTTATATTTTAAATATTATATATCTTAAATATTTTGTTAAAGTATCTCATAATATCAGTAAAATATATTAGATACATTAATTTAACTTAAACTTTTTTATTTTCAGATTCATTTAAACATTCAAAAATACTAATTAAGGAATATTATACTAGATTTCATTAACTCTATTAAAAAATACTATCGCAAAGATATAATATTTTCACAGTGATCAAATATATTTTTCAAATTACAAAACAAACATTAAAAAAATACTAAATCAAAGAAATAAAATTTCTTTCTTCGCATTTTTCGATATCAAATACTTTCCAAATTCAAAACAGAAATTTAAAGAGTATCATACACACAGATTAACCTAAATAATTTTAATTCACTTTATTAAACTAACATAATTCTATTTCTTCGTAAAATAATATTTCTTCTCATCAAATAAGATTCAACTTTAATATCAATATTTAAAAAAAAAATCAATTCTCAAATACTTCAAATTCAACAATAAAAAAGCCTCGATTAACTAATTCCAAAAATTTATTTTTTAACAGGAATATACGCATACGTGGTGCAACAACAACAAGAAAAGGACGATGTATAGACTATAGCCGAGAGAAAAGGAGATCGGTACCATTCTCGCTTGGAACAAACAAAATGGGGGCGGGGGGGCAGACAAAGAGGAACACTACCTAGGGAACAGAGGTGGCAGAGAGAGAAGGATACACATACATAAAGAGAAAGAGAAAGAGAGAGAAGGACGTAACGTGGTCGGATAACCGCGGGATCCTATTTTTGCATCGAGATGGGGATCGCGTTACCGTGGGCCATTTTAGGAGCAACTATCTTTGCGCGGCGCCCAGCGCCGCGACGCGTCTACTACATGCACCTCGACCAATAGGCGGAGACGTTACGCAAAACCAGTCACTGACCAAAATAAAACAGCTCCAAACGCTGTATTACATCCCTCCTCCTTTCATCCTACCCCTCGCGAAATCTTTCTCCGATCTTGTCTTGGAAAATATTTATAAATCGTTTATTGCAAATAACAGTGGGAACAGGTTAGGTTAGGTTAAAGTGAGAATATTATATATACACGATTTGGATGGATGTTTTTTTCGTGGGTATAAGTTAGATAGAGTTAATTTTGATGATTTTTCGTTCATGCATGTTGATGGCGTGGAACCATTTTCCTTCTGGTAGTGGGTTGACTGATCGATGGTTGGGTCAGGTTATTGTTTACGAGGTCGGCTGACTGCTTCCGGCACGATCAGCTGATTTCGAGTGGGGGTGGGGTGTTTCGAGTGATGTAAGAAGGTTGGCCGGTTTTGAGTAACGAGGTTTGAGTACGGTTGTGGTAATTAGATTGGTGTTGAGAAATGAATGATAGGGAGAAAAAGATTTCTTTTTTAGGGTTTATTAATTAGGGTTAATACTAGTATCAGTCGTGTCATATTTTTGTGATTTATAGTATGAAATGAAAAATCTTATGCAATAGTATTTTATAATAGACGATGTTTGTTTGGTTGAAAAATGTGTAAGATGTTTAAAAGATAAAGATGTGCTTCTCTTGATTATTTTTCACTTTAAACGTGATAAATGAGAGATAAAATTATAATAAATATAAAACAATTATACGAAAAATATTATAAATATTTCAATTTCGAGGAAATAAGTGACATTTTGGAATTAAAATTAAATTTTACATGAAATTGTATCTATATACATTGTGCATTTTGTGTTATTAAATAGTTATTCTTAGATAATTACTTAATTACGATCTTTAGACTAAGTAGAGGAAGTGACATCTTGATGGATGCTTTAATTTATGGATTGATGATACTCTTTACATTTAATCTTTTGATATATTTAGCATCATCATAATCTAAATACAATTATTACTTGTTTAAATTAAAAATTCTACAATCCACTATCGATTATCAAACTACAAATTTTCATGCTAATTCATATTTTTATAAAGAAAAACTTTTAAAGAACTTTGAAAGAAGAATTTATATAAACGAGAACGAAAATTTTAATTAACTCCACGTCCTCGTATATAAATAAACGTAACCAATCAACCGACCGTATTTATTATACAAGTAGCATTTCATCGATTCGTTAATGGATTGTTAACTATCGAAGATTAACGATCGAAACTTCGTCGTTGGAACGTTCGCAGATTTTAAGTTCGTGCAACTTAACTCAAGGTATCGCTTTATTAATAACGATGATTTAGCATTTTGAAAAATGCGAGTTTGCCATGGTTATGAGTGATCACGAATTTGTCAAAGTCGTCTAGGATCGTTTTTCGCGTGCGATTTCACGCATCCCACACGCGACCAGTATTTTTCTTTTTCTTTCTTTTTTTTTTTTTTTTTTTTAGACGTGATATTGTGGATGCCTTCTGGCACTCCTCTAATTCGACTGCGCGAGACAGATACGCTTTGTTGGCAGACACAGAGAGAGTCAATGTCGAACGGATTGAAGGAACAATAAAGGGGAGATTATTCGTCCGTTGACATTGCTTTGGGACGATGCAATTTAACGAATTCTCGAGAAGAATTTAAAATTGTTTGAGATATTTTTGCGAGAAGATATTTTGTTATTTATGATTGAGTGTAATTGAAATATTTATATCTTTTTAATTGAATATTAAACTAATAAATGATATATTAAAAACTTGCCCTCTTAAACACTGAACATTAATTATTGATTATTTTATACAATTTGAATATTATTTCGAGCTCTGACACTTTGAAATTTGTTTATTTTCTAATGAAATATTCTTTTTGAAAATAGTATTTATATAATTATATATTGGTTTTAAATATATGTTTGATACTTGATATTATTATTTATTCATGTAGCTATTGTTTAAAAAAAAGAAATATAAAAATTATTCAACGAAAATAAAAATATTTATTTCAAGAATTTATTTTTCTCGTGCTGTTATTGTTTAAAGTGAAAATTATTTAGGTGTGTCATAAAAAGGATTGTTTGTTGAAAGTTATTGTATTTCTTAAGGGATTTACATACAACCAATAACGTTATTTTCAACACATTTCAATTTTCTTCGCACGTATTTAACAATATTACTAAAAGATTTCTGGCAATATTGTTGAAATGTTATTAACACATGTTTGTTTAGAATTTATTTTAGATTTATTGCAACCAATTTACGAATGGAAATTTAATAATTTGTTCATTGTTTTTTTGAAGTTGTAAAATTTTAGGAAATGTTTTAGAATTTAAAAAAATTAAAAAATATGATCCAAAAATTTGTTGCAGTTTATATAAGACGATTGAAAGAATTATTTAAATGTTATTTATATATTAATAAATATATAAATCGTGATCTAATTAGCTTTTGTTTAAAAATTCGATTTCTAAATTATTGAAAGGAATTTTTATAAAAATTCATTTGATTTCGAAAAAAATTCATCGATTTAATACGAAAATTTCATTTCTTTCATTTTAAAATTTTCCAATATAAAAAATTCCAAATTCGAATTCTTATATCGTATATTATATATTTTTTAATACGTCATAATTATAGTTCATCTTTCTTTCGTTTCGAAATTCGATCTTTTATACGAAAAATTTCCAGAAAAAATTCATCGAATGATTGAAACAACGCAAAATGCTTTAAATTCTCAAGACGAATATAAAATTACAGATATATCAACTTCTTTTTACCATCTTGACAAAATTCTCCGAAATTCTTAAGTTAAGTCGACTCCGCTGTTCAATATTTTATTCATATTTTAACAATATTTATTCATATTTTATCTAAATTTTATTATAAAGTTTCAAGTAAATTTGAAACGTATGCAAGGTTGATGAAAAGATAGATTTTCGACTCTCCAAAAATATCGTGTATCAATCATAGTTGATGCTCAAGCGTTTAAAATTATAAGTGTTTCGAGGATGCAATTATTGTTTTTGAAAAGTTGGTCGGAAATTTATTATAATTAATTAGTTTGGTTTGTTCGAATGTTGACAATTTAAACGATGACAATTCCAAACACGACTTGTTGGATCGCAAGAGGATGAATCGAATTGGCGAGAATATCACCTGTATAAGAAGGAATGTTCAAATAAAATAAGAGGAAAGCTGCTGGTGAATACGTATGTCGTTGTTGTGACATTTGGATTATATATTTCTTTTCTTTTATATTAGGACAGAAGAAAGAATTGATACGTAGTAAACCCGTATTTATCTTGAATGGTAATTTTATTAGAATGCACGTTTGTTTATTTTGTTAAGATCTAGTTAAAGTTTGGAAACTTTATATGTTGTTCAAGTTTGCACAAACATTTGTACATTCGTTTATTTTGATGTTGAAAATATTTATCGAAGGAATTTTACGAATCTTATGAAGAACACTTAGTTGATAAATTTATAAAGAAAATTATCTTTTACTTTCTACTATATGTATATCATAACTTTCAAACCATAAATCACTCTTGGAATATATGAATGACAATATATGAATTATTGCTTTATATTCTAATTTTAACTTCTTCGAAATATTCAAATAATGACAAATTACTATACTTACTCGACAAATAAGCAAATGATTTCAATATCCCCCTTCAATATCCCGCAGTATCCTGGCTATTTCCATTAACTTGCGAATAAATTAATACACATAGATATATAAAAATATCAATGCCTATTCTCACTTACTTCTTAATGTTTCATTATTTAAAAATTAAATTATTTCCTTCTATCCTTCGATCTATGTTAAAGAAAGTAACGTAATCTTCAATTCACACGATGTGGATTGAAATTACATAAATAATTAGAATTCAAAGAATTTTTGTTCGCCAATAAAAAAGAAATAAATATTCATAAAAATATGTCTAACTAAAAATTCGTCTTGAAATCAATGACAGGATCAAATATATCGAACAATGAGTATTAATCTCTCCTGTTTCTGTATAGCATATAAACGTGAAATTCGTTTTTAAAACACGTTATAACGAGGCCAACAACGTTTATATACGCAACACGGATGATGCTGTCGATAGCTACTATGATCTCTTATTAAACGAAAGCGCGCAGTTGGCACGGGCATTGTGGCTGAACGCCTTAAATCGCGTTTAAATTCACAGTCGTAAGCTATAACCGTGACTCGTGGAAAATTACGTTACTTTCTTCACGGTTGTTCCACCCGCGTGACCGGCGGAAGAAATGCGCAACCACTTGAAAATTCTTACATCAACCGCACCGTGTGCGTGTCACTCGATATTCCCTCTTGGCCGAGGCGGTTTCTCACGTTCGCTATCGATGGAAGCGAAAAAAAATTTTACACGAGAACGTTACATAAAATGTTGTACAATTTAGAAAGATAAAACTTGACGAATGTATACACTGGATGTACAGATCGTTTCAAAATAAATGTCACTTCAAGCATTTGTTCTAATAACAATGGCATTTGTTATTTTCTTTCATTTGATTATTTATTTATTTATTTTTTATTTGACGAAAGATGAATGATTGAAATTTCAAACTGCATAAAATTATGTTGAAGATAGAAAGAAAAAGATAATTATTTTTCTATATTAATAATTTAAGAAATTGGAATTTTAGCTGATGACTATGATATGTACAGAATTTAGTTTTATAATACATTTATATGTTATGTAGTTTCATTTTATTTTTTATGTATTCTACATTAATTCAAGGTCAAGTTTATTGTTCATAAAATATTTTTAATAAAATAATCTGATAAATAAAGAACAGATTGTAAAAAGATTATTTTACATAAAAGAAATCTTTATCATAAATATCATACAGGAAAGACGCTTATTTTGAAGCAGTCTGTATTCATAAGACCTTGAGAGAATAAATTTATGTCAGTTTTTATTGGCCATTTCATTATGATCTCTTAAATTTCCTGTCTTTTTATACTCTACCACTTTTATCAAATTTCTAACATTCATATAATATCTCACATTATTTTCAAAATCCTCAAGAGAGAGAAAAATTTACAAAACAAATAAAATATCCATTTTCATTTTTTCTAATCAACCAAAACTATTTCTAATAAAAATATCTTTCAAATATTTATTGCAATAATATATAAATTATATATAATGTAATAATAATAATATAAATATTTAATCATATCAAATGTCAAATTGGAACAAATTGAAAATATATATTTTCAAGATTCCACGATAAAAAATACAAATAAGGTTTCTTCTGTATAAATAATTGTAAATTTTCTCATTAAATGTGCACAAAATATCTTTAATAGAATTCTGTCAAGGTAATTATGGATCAAAACACGATTCTTTAATTTAGAATACAACACGAATCTATTTTCCTATCAATTGTCAGAACAAGGCTCAAGATCATGGACGAAGAATTGAAAAAAGTGAAGATTAGTGGCTCCATTGCTGGTGATTAAAGCGACGAAAATATTGCGTATGAGAACAGCCCTATTTTGACCAAATGATTCACTGAGAACGACACGTACACAAGTTCAACCATCCCTCCTAATCTTCCTTTTGTCCCTTTATCCGACACACAGAGGATACTTCATTTCTCTTACATTTCCTTTTCCCTCATATTTCTGGCAACTCGATTTTTCTTGCATGGGATCGCGCAACAAACGTAAACAGGGCAGCAATGAAAAGATTTTATTTTCATCCCCATATTGGACCGCCTCCAATCTTGTCTTCCGCGGAATTCGCTTAACGGCGATATAGAATCGTTTTATATACAGTGATTCATGAAACTGATCATATTACTAGAAAATTTAGTTAATTAGAAAATTAGTTTTTTGTTGCGGAAAATTCGAAAAATCTATTGAAACTCTGAATTCTTGATTAATAAATGTTTATGATCATAACATCAAGTTGAATTGAATTTTGACTGATGGTGTTTGTGCAAATTAAATTTTTGTGAACATATATGTAAAAATAAAATTGAAATAAATAAATATAAACTCTATGGATAATTTTCTTTTTGATATTTAGATATCATTTAAATTTTCTATTAATGCATAAAAAATTCGTAATTTAATAATGATAATGCAAAATAATACAAACTCAATATCTGAAGAAAAACTTTCTTTAATTTGTATGTACGATTAGTACTGATCACGCAAGTATGAGTATTTCTATGTGAAAGAGGTTTAAATGGCTCCGTCATTAATTTTCGTTACTTGGAATAACGATCCTGCGTCTGGCAATACGAATTAAACACTACAGGATAGCTATATTCGAAATGTTTTGAGAAGATTTCACGTGCATGGATAGTTTGTGTATACGTTGAATTCTCTTTGACGTTTTGTTGCAGAACTGTCAACTCGCGTTTCTAGCAACATGCGTCACGGTTTGTATTTAGAGTTGCAGAAGATGCAAAGTGAGAATATTGAAGGTATTAGAGTTAGTCGAATATTTTTGTCCCGAAAGGAAACATATGTAAGTACTTACTTTAAGAGAAATAGGAAAATATGTTGCAACGAAACTTCTGTATTTTAAAGATCTATAATTCATTTTAATCTCAAAAAATAAAATATTATGTTAATAAAGATAACGTTATTAGAATATTAAATTATTATCCAAAGCATCGTTTATATTTATTGATATTTATTGAACATTTTAAAACTCATTCTCGATGGAAATAAATGTTTTAATGTAATTTTTGAAAATAAAATATTACGAGAAGTATTTGTAAATCATTATATATGTTTTTGATTATTAATTTCAAGATATATTTATAAAAATGAATCGAAAATTTCTTATGAAATTATTAAATGTCTGTTATTTTTTATCCTTATAACTTTTGTTTTTGAAAAATTTTGTTAAATTGAATTGCGATTCTTCTAAAATTATTTTCGTTCGACGATCTAAGTTATTTAGTTTTTAAATTTTACACGAACTTGTTATTTATGCGAAATTGAAATATCCTTTCGAGTGTTTCCAAGTGCAGTAGAAGTTCTTTGAACTTTGCCTGTCTCGAAATATGAAGTCTAATGGTGTGAATGGACGAACAAGTGTAAACTTGAAGTAGTGATTACAACCATAGAAATGAATAAGAATAAGTGGAGCAACGATAAGATTAGTAATTTACAAGTAACGTGGTGTTCTATGAAATAACCAAGACTTCGTTTATAAAAATATTCACATTTTCTAATTTTTAATAATTATACTCCTATTTACTTCATTAAACATAAAAACGTTGTAATAAATTATATCATTTATGACAATAAATCGAAAAAATCAATCTAAGAAATTCAAATACGAAATTTAAATGATGTATTTTTCACTTTTTTGACCCAAGTATAATTTTTCCATTCGTTGAAACATTCTCGAAAGAATCGTCATCGATATATTTAGTTCCCTGCCTCGATTTTGCTCTACACATTGTTAAAGCATAAAGAAATTGACGATACAAAAAATCAAGGGCCATTATCAACCAAGTGTCATTATCAAAATACTTATTACTCTGGAAAACAGCTGTTAAAGTTTTCCAAATCAGACGAACATAAAAACGATAAACTACAATCCTCAAAAAATTCACTCATAATTGTCAACATATTTCATCAACTACTTAGCTCTTTTAATTTTTACTATTTTTAATTTTTTCCATTCAATTATATATCCTTTCTTCCATCATATTCTCCTTATTTTTCGATTTTAACGAACAATATAATAATTTATATATACAAATATTTCAACTAATTTCAAGATTCTTAATCGGATTCATGCAATAAAATAAATCACCAATAATAAAAATAAAACATTGATGATAAATAAAATTATTGAATTTCATTCAATAATTCTTCATTCCTCACATTAAAAAAAAAAATCTTTTGGCAATCATTTTTTTTTCCACGTAATCCTTCAATTCCCGAAATTCACCATTTCGACGATTTCATCTTCGATAGCCGCCCTATTTTCCCCAATTAGCCATCAGCCATCATCATTGAGGAGCACGATTCTCGAGGTAACGAGCGCTCGGCAAATGGTACCCCGTGAAAAGTGTGTCTGGCCGAATTTAGAAGCCGCATTTTTTTTCCTCCCTCCTCCCCTCCTCGCGCCGGTCGAGCGTGCGCGCGCGCGAGAGAGAGAGAGAGAGAGAGAGGAACCAGGACGCGATCCACGGGCCAATGACAGTTATGCAGGCGAGCGAGATGGCCTCGACACGGCGGCGATTTTGACAGCTGCACCGCGCCGGGTTTTTACACGATCCTCCGGGCAACCCTCTTCGGGGAGGGCTGCCCTTACGGAGGGGGAGGGCGCGTTTATGCGTCGCGCGTGCAGGAATTTTCGAAACGTTGGCGTCGAACAACGTGGAAAACTATCTTTAGAGCTCGCGCAGGGGCGGTGCTCTCGCTCGAAAATAGAATATTCGTCGAGGGGATATAGAGCCTCTGCTGAGAAATCTTACGGTTCCTCTGGATTTCGTTCCTCCCGTTTTTCACGTCGAAAAACGGTTTCTTTCATCGGGGCAAATGAGAAAAATTAAAAAGGATTAGATAGATAAGTTGAAATTTTTAATTTTGGTATTGAACCTTTGATCTTTTGTCAACAACCGGTTCAAACCGGTTATAGATATCGTTAGACTTGGTAGTTGATTGATAGTGGATGAAAGACAAGGAATTTTTAATTATTAAGCAGAAAAATATCTGGATGTGATATGTTAATTTCTAAACTGTATTAGATCGTTGCAGATGAAATAATCTTGATGAAGAAGAATTTTGATGATAACATGTTTAATACATTTTGCCCAACAAAAATTTTATCAATCAATCTTTTTTGATTGCAATCATTTCTTAATTAATTAATATCATCATGTGCAACAACCTATTTCTACCAAACTTCTATTAAACGAGTTCTTTTAAAATATATCCCAGATCTGTCAATCCTGTTAAACGAATCTTCGAATCTTCTAAACCTAGATTTAGAAACGACTATTTAAACGATTCTTGCCACTAATTTCCCTTGATGATTCCGAGGAATCCCGAGTTCTTTTCCACTTCGAGCCATATTCTTTCTTACGCACAGAAATTTCGAAAGTGGATCGAACAATATCGCGATAAATCATCGGCAAACTGACCTCTCTGCTGACTGGTGATCTGCTGCCGAGTGACGTGTCGTTCGGTCCTCTGTTGCATGCTCATTTGCTGCTGCTGTTGTTGTTGCTGCTGCATGATCGTCTGTTGTTGCTGCTGCTGTTGCTGCTGCTGTTGCTGTTGTTGCTGGGACGTTTGTCGCTTCATCTTGGATCAATCGATGGAATCCAAGTCGTTCGGTCGATTCTTCGTGTGGTCGAGCACAAAAAAAAAAGATTGTACGCAGAAGGGGCCGGAACAATCTCACCCCGTACTTTCCTTCCCCCTCTTCCTTCCTTACTTCCCTCTTTTCCTTCTCCCCCCAGAAGAACTTACGTCTACGAACTTCCGTCACTGGCCACTCAACAACAACAAAAAATATACGCAACGCAGCCGAGAAAAAAATTCGAAGAAAAGGAAACAGATCCTCGCGTGTCACTCGCGAATATATATATATATATATAGTATATATATATATACTCGAAATAATTAAATCCTCTTCTTCTTCCTTATCCCTTATTATTCCCTCTTTAGTTATCAATATTTCTCTCGTCTTATCGTCTTCAATGTAACTATTCCTTCTTTCAGTGTGTATTTGTGCTTCGGTGTGTATTTGTGCTGCCTGAGGCCGCGGCTCACTCCAGTCGGCAGAAGTCAAGTCATCATCGAAAAGTCTTCTGTCCCCGAGACTCTTTAAACCAAGACGTCGGTCGAATGCGAATTGCCGGCTGATGCTGCCGCGGAAAACGAACACGGCCTTCCACGAGGACGTGGGTCGAGTTGGTGGGGGTGGGGGTTTTTAGAGATGGAAAAGGGGTAGGGTGAACGTCGAGCGTCCCGACGCTTGCAGAAGATGCGCGAGTTCGTGGAACGAGGACGGGACTATACGAAATTTTTCACACCCTCGTCATATGTTTAGAGATTAATCGTTTGGATGGAAATAGAAACGCTTTCCCTTTTCCACTTTTCTTTCCTGGTCCTTTTTTTCTCCCTTTTTTTTTCTTTTTTTTTTTTTTTGGTAAGTCTGCCGGTCTCCCTTCTTCTTCCTTTATGGATGTTTCTTCGTTACGAAGGGAAGAAGAGAGTTTTGGGGGAAACTTTTTTCTTTTCCCCTCCCCTTTTTTTATGGAAAGAAAAGAAAAGAAAAGGAGAGAGCTTTTGATGAAAATAGAACATTATTAGATTATTCGAAGGTTGTTTATTCAAATGATAGATGAATCTCATAAATGTCTAATAATTCTTACATTCTGAATATTGTTTAATTGTTAATCGTTTCGTGACAATTATAGACAAATTTGATGATCAATTATCCAAGAATTAGATGAGTTTGTTTCTCAATTAATTTGAATAATTGATATATAAGAGAAGATGTTTAAAAATTTTGTTAAAGATATATGAAAATTCGTGGAAACATTATTCAGAGTTGGAAAGTAGTAATTCATTATTGAAATTAATTATAATAATTATAATAGGGAATAATTTAATAAGCACGTATAATATTTATAACCTGTAATTTGTGAACTTTCGTGTGATAAATAATTATTATGTATGCATATTTTATTGTATGCATTTTTTATTATAATGTTAAACCTTAAATATAGATTTTCAAATAAGTAGTAGTAGTTTATGTAAAGCTTTTTAAAAGAATAAAATATAAAAGCAAACTTTATATAATATTAAAGTAAATAATTTACTCTATTTTAAAACTATGTAAATGATAAGTATTCTAATATTCTAAATTTTTAAAAGAATACAATTATTCGTTATTACAAATGAACTTATGATTACAATCAAAAATATGTTTCATATATAATAATGATTAAATTATGATTAAATCATGAATCTTTTAATTACAATGAATTAACTATTCATTCTATTCATTTACTAATTTAAATATTCATCGTTATACAATCGTTTGAATTCAATTTCTCATATTCTGTTTTCTAAAGTTATTTCGAGAAAACTTCGTCGATGCTGCTTGATATATATTTTTTTGGCATGATGAGCATTTGATGATAAGTGTTTATACTTGCAGCGACTTAGATCACAAGATTGATTAATGATGTAAAGATGCTCGAAAGTTTTCCAAAGAATTTAAAAAAAAGGAAAGGGAAGTTATGACGATATGATGATATATTCAATGGAACTAAATCACTTTTAGAACTAGAAGAACTTAGAATCTAAGAATATACAATTATTCAGGAAAGTTATTTTGAATTCTATAAAAAGATTATTTTTGTTCAAATAATTTTCAATTGTGCAATTAATTTATAGATGGATGTTCATTCTTGCCTGAAATATCTTTTTTTTTGTATGAATATTTTTTAAAAAAAAATTCAAATGATTGATGTATAATATTATAATTGAAATAAAAAATCAAACAGACGATTGTTGAATAATTTTAAATTTTATAAATTTTTATTTCATCGTAGGAAATTAAATGGAGAGTAGTTATTGAAGAGTTTTAAATTTTAATAAAATAAATAATATAATTCTATATAATTTTTCAATTATTAAAACTTATTTATAAAACTTTTTATAAATTTTTATATATAAATGTATTAAATTTGAATAAGAATTATATTAACGACAGTAGATACAAAAATATCGTGAACTTAACTGTTCTTTTAAATTTCTTGTACAGTGTTAAAAATTTATTCATCTGACTTTCACGTTGTGTCGGTCTTTTTAATGATAAAACGTGTATTATGCTAACAGTATCATGTTGTCCTAGTTATTTGAAAACGTCGCTCAAAATATACATTTCTTATTCAGGAATTTCAATCTGATAATCTTGAATTAATTAATCCTTAAAAAAATTCAAAGCTCTTATATGTATATATAATAATTAACTATTGAGATTGATTTGATGATATTGATATCTTAGAAAAATAAAATTGATATTATTATAATGAATTAATATTCATAATATTTTTATTTTAAGTATATTTAGAACATTTAAGTATATTTAGAAAGAAAATAAAGTAGAGAATCTATTATTACTCTCTTACTATTAATATACTCTTTGTTCATCAATGAATAATACTGAATAAGGTATTTATATAAATTCTCCTTGAAACAGTAAAGGTAATGATTCAATTGTCACCAGCAATTGCTTACTTATTTCCCTAAATAACCTATTGAATTAAACATTAAATTATAAATCAATTTTTTCTTCACAAAAAACACACAAGTGTCTGCAAGTCATAATGTAATTTCATCTTCAAATTGATTTTTATATTCTTAATGATTCATATTCATCTAACTTTCTAATCGTTTAAAACCAATATTCAAATAACAAATTCCTATTATATTTTATTTGTATTATTATCAATAACTCTATTTCTAATTTTCCAAATGAATCTAAATCATAAATCAAATCAACTTCCTCAAAAAAATTTATTTAATTATTAAATCTTGATATTTCAATATGAAATATTTTTCTTTCGCGCATTTTAATATTAAAATAAATTCTCACTTCAAATTACTTATTAAATTGTAAAAAAAAGAAACCCTCAATTGGAACAAACTACGATCAACAAAAAATTTGAAACAAACATTTCTCTTTACAATACCAAACACGTAATTTATTTCAAAAGTTCACTGAATCACCCCCAATTTCAATCAGAATTCCTCGAATCAAAACTTTCTTTTCTAATCCTCGTGGAAGACCATGCTTCAAACAAAATTCGCATTCGAATCTCTTTCACCGTTCAAAAAATTCTCTCTTTTGAAAAAAAAAAATCTCCTTTATCGATCATTCCATCGAATATGAATACCTGTTACTCGTACCAAATGAGAGAATGGAAAAATCAATTAATAATCGTCGTACTGCGATAAACGATTAATCGAAATGAGAAACCCGTGGCACGAGCGGAGCCGCAAGTCGACGCGCGGCTCACGCAGCGTTCTCGCGCTCACTGACAGACGCCCACGCATCTACGCACTTCTCACACACCTCTGTCCCCTCGAACCGTTCCACGATCGCCCCAGCCCCTTTCTCCTCCGCGTTCTCCTTCCACCGCTACTCGTGTCTAACTTATACAGGGTGTTGATATATTTTTGGGCACGTATTTCGAAGCTATAAAAATCGAGGAAACATACAAAAATTGGTGCGTAAGATATGGATCGATTTATGAAATTGTAAATCATTTAGTTGGATGAAATAGCTTTATCTTTTCAAATTAGATTGAGTATTATTATTTAATTTGAATAGAAGTTGAAGTAGCTATGGAATTTTAATTATCAGGATTGTAGGAAAGTACTGTTGGCAATTATTATTTTTATAACAATGCTTCGATTTTATTTATTTAATATTTTTAGGTCACAGTGATTCTAATATTAATAAATAAGAAATTTATTTTAATCGATCGAAATTTTTGTATGTGATATATTAACCATCTTATAATGTTTCGTATAATTTCAAAGTAAGACTTATGCTGATAATGTATTATTTCGTTATTAAGACTTGGATAAAAATATATCTGTATAATAAAAATATGAAACGAAATGAAAAATATTGAAATAATTTTTGATTAAAATAAAATTAAAATTTGAATAATCATAAGAATTTCTCAAATACTTCTAATGAATTACAAATAAGCTAAAAGAAATATAAAAATTGATATATAAAATGTCGATTGATTATTTATTTAATTATAAGCAATTTAGTATTAGATGAAGTGAAACAGTACAGTGTTTCTCTGTCTTACCTCATAGCACTTATAACTTATTAAATAATTCTCGACATTTTTACATACGAATTTTTTTGGCTTTTAAAATTGACCTTTGAAGTTATCCCACACTGTATAAACATATCAACACACTATATAAAGCGCGTTTCTCTCAACCGCTTCTCGTATTTTTCTCCATCTCCCTCTTTCTTTCCTTACTTGTCTCCCCGTTTCGTTTTTTCTTTCATTTAATTTTCCTGCTCGCACGACACCAGTCGACCACGTCTTATTCCCTCACAAAGCGTTGGCGTATGAGTTTTTACAAGTGACACACCAGAAACGCGTGTCGTATCGAGAACACCGTTGCTGCTGTGTCGAATCTGGGGCAATTGTGATCATACAGATGCTACGAATAAATAATTCCTTCTTAGACTGAAGATTTTCTTGATTTTCTTGATTTTAATGATTTGACGAATGTTATATCTCCGCTCAATGGTTGAAGAAGTCTTAATTTATGTGCAGACGTAGGAACAAGTTCGTGAAGAGAATAAATGTAATTGAGGAAGTACTTAAACTTAGAAAAGTAAAGTGTGAGATACTTCCCTAATGTTTTTATTGTTTTACCTATTATTTTCTTATTTATATATAGATATTAAAAAATTATTCAAGGAAATGTATATGAGTTGATATTAGAGTGGAGGATAGTTGTTCAAGATCGAATTAAAAATATTTTATTTTTAAAAAAATAGATATTGTATATAATTATATCAAATTTCCTTTGAAATTTCAAAATATTTTAAAAATTCTTTTCTATCAAATACTTTCTATTCAATCAAAATTCCTTTTGTAAAAAGAAAGTGGAAGAAACAAGTTTTAAATCAAGTCAAATAAAGGTGGAAGAACAAATATGGAGTGAATAACTAGTTGGTACACTACTTTCTTCTATTCTTCTTTCAAAATCTTCAAGTGATTTTTCTGATAAATTTTTAATCATAAAATGATCCATTTAAAATTCGTTATTGTCATACGTTTTAAGCTCCAAAAATTTCTTGTTTCATTCCTCTCTATTCCAACGTCTCACGAAAATCATTTATCCCGCTTATACACATTTCTCACCTTTTCTTGAATTTGTACGTATAATAATACAAATCATTCAAACAGATTAAGTTTGAACAACCTCTTGTTCTCATGCATCTGTGTCATGTATGAAATTTGTGTCTTCTAAAATTATATAAGTTACAATCAACGATAATCTCAAGCAATATGAACGAGTTCACTTTCACATTATGAATAATGAATTGCTATGGAGTCGTTTGATAAGAATAGTTACAATAAATATAAAAAATTTAAAAATGTGATACACATTTAAATTTTTAAATGAAATGAATATATATATTATTTTTTAGTTAAATTTTTAATTAAATTTTAATTTTTTCTTATATAATGTAAAATAAAATAGTTTTGAAAAATGTACAATTTTAAAAATCATTTCATTTAATAAAATAATTGAATTATATTTTTTGAAATTGCTAATTGCAATTTTAAATATTAAATTACATTTTAATAATAGAATCAATTCTGAATCATATATTTCTTATCAAGATTCAAGGTAATTAAAATTTCTATCATAGCATTCCAAATATATTTTAATCTTACTGTTATCTCATGCATAAACTCAAAAAAAAAAAAAAAAAGAATCAACTTTCAAGAATTTTAAAGAAGAACGAAATTCTTATACGAGAATTCATTACGTTTGAATAAATTTTGTCATCATTGAACAAATTTGAAATTTATTATCTTCACTTATATCTCTCATAATAATATCTGCATATAAATAACTAAAACTGATAATAAACTAATAAACTAATAATCATTCCTTTTCTAATCATTTTTTTACCTACAATTCAATATTCAAACAAAGTAAATGAAAAATTAAAAATTTAAAACTTAATTTTAGATATAAAAATTGATATACAAAAATCTTGGTCATCATGTAAAGAACAAAACTGTCTTCTCTCTTCGAAGCAAATTTTTTAAAACTATTTCAACGTTATTATTTGACTTTGTTACTAGTGATAAATTACATAAATTTTCGCGAGTGAAACAGATCGAACGAATATATATAATGTCGAAGGTCAACTTGTCGAATATTTCCAACCGATATTCTCTCTTCGCACCGCCAATAAATTAAAACGCGACAATGAAACGATTTATCGGTTTCGGGCGGGCATTGTACGTGCCAGACACGCTATTAGCCCGAGTCGAACGTTTAGATTCGTCGAAGCAACGGTCGTAAATTCGTTTTCATTCCTAAACTCTTCCCTAGAATTATATCCCGAATAATATCACGAGCGACCAATTTGTATTAATTGTTCGTTACGCCGGCCACGTATACGCGAAAAATTCTGTCCAACCGTTATAGCGTCGAGACGAATCGGAGCGAGACTCGAGCGGGCAATAACGAAGGTGCACGTGTGTTTTTCGATGTAATACAAAATTTTCATATTAATAAGAATGGAAGAGAATACAATGTTCGAGGAAAATAACGTTAGAAAAATTTCTTTTCGATATTCCACGTTTTATCGATAAATTTTATAAAATATTGATGTACTGTATAAATATTTAACAACAAAATATCCGAAGAGGATAATACGATAGAAATAGGAATAAAGAATCCAAAGATGATAATTAAAATAATATTACATTATTCTAATTTTTCCTTATATTTTTCTCGATGCATAAATCTATCAAAATGTAGTATTTCATGAAAATTAAACTCATATTTAATTAATATAATCGTGTTATCAAAAGAAAATTTTCAATTTCTTTCATAATCTTCTTTCAAAAAGAAATATCAATCGACGAAGAAACAAAAATTACATTGAAAATAATATAATATTTATTAATTTTTAAACGATTCTTCAAGGAGATATGAATGAAATTGACAAAGAAGGTATTTATATCAAGAAAGTACAAAATTCTATAAGATCGATTAGGGAACAGAAGAATGATCAAACGGTAACCTCTGCATAATCCGACACTGGAGGCGCGAGTTGTGGGTCAAATGCAAACCGCGCGACCGTGTAATTCAGACATTACGGCAAGCAAGAATCGTATAAAGCGTACAATGCGTTCGGTTTCACGTTACGAGGTGAGAGAGGCACACGCGTGAACACACGGACTTACGCGAAATACGGTGATCTTTTGCAATCGTGACAAAATAGAATATTCTCTGCCTCGTTTAATTGTTTGTTTTCTGAGCGTTTCTCCAGTGTTTCGTTGAAAGAAAGAAAGAAAAAGAAACGTTTTTTTTATTAAATTAATAAGTTAAATAATGATATTGGTATCTCGTTTAACAAATCCATATTAAATTTCTTAAGATCTCTGCAAATATTTTATAAATGAACAATGTTAAAAATTATTGAAATTTGTTTATTATTTAATAATTAGCAAATTTTTGTATAATTATTTCTGAATAATATACATAACTTTGTTATATCTGTAAATTTTTAAACGATAAAATGTTATGGTATAAATATCGATATGAAATAAATATTTAAATCTCTCTTTAATTTACCAGTTGATAATTTCAATGGCAATACAATTATGTGCATGAAAACATTACAAAATATTGGAATTAGAAAATAAATTCAAAAAATAATATTTATTTCTTTGCGAATTCACAATAACGGCTATTTGTTCCCGAAATTACGAGTTGAATAAATATAATTTCTAATTTCATATAATATTTCATATCTTTCACTCGTGAAACTATCATGTAACGACTAGATCGTGAAAGATCGAGAAGATGAGTCTTGGATTTTGTTTCGTTTATTTCTGGCTTGTAAGTACGCGTAACTCGTCGAGAGTTATGTTCACGCAGGACACTTTAGAAACTGGCAGTGTTCACTCGATAGAAATATTCGTGAAACGTTTTGACGCTCGTTTGTCCTCGGGCGAAACTTTGGAGGTTAGGTTACCTTAGGTTAGGTTAGTAAAAGTTTAAAAAAAATTGTCGGGAGGGTGAAAGTGAAAATAAAATAGAAAGAAGGGAAAGGGGAGAGGGACAAAGGCTCGAAATTCTCGATGGATGGATGGACAACGGAGACGATCCACTCGAAAGATGGGTCATCAGATGAATCATCGCGTTTCGCCAAGGTAGCGCATAGCGACGCGTCTATTTTCGAGTTCTCGATGGATTTCTAGGGACGGAGTGGCGGAAAGGGGTGGTCCTGGTTTGTGATTCAACGATCACCAGCCTCACCAACAGAAAACTTGTGCATCGTACACACCATCTGCCCTCTGTATATACGCGCGAAATCAGCAACGATCGGAGGATACCCACCTGGCCACGACACGTATGCTATTTTCGCGGACGGCCGAGAGTAATCGCTCGAAGGACCCTGAATGTGGGTTAGCCAGCTACTCTGCAACGTTCCTCCGTGTTCGAGGCAATGGAATCGAGATTAATGGTCGCGACATCGCGAGCAGGTTGACGATGCTCGATGTCTTTGGGAACCCGTGGTCGATGCTCGAGAACGAATGGCGTCGAACTCTTTTCGTTTCGATTATATTACACAAAAATGCACTTTTAATTATTTCGAAATTGAAATGAAACGAATCAAGAATAATAAACGTTTGACATTTGGTGAAAAGTGTTGTGTTTCCTAACGTCTTTCATTGGTTGAATAACCTTTGATCTAATGATTAGATCACAAAAATGCATTTTTAATTATTTGACAGTATAGTAGAATTACGAAATTATGAAATTAATGGAGATTAATTGATATTTCTTGTTCGATGGCCAAATAACTTTCAATGTCTTTCTCTCATAATTACGTAAAAATTAGAACTAGCATTTGATTTAATGCTTTTGTTACTTCGTGATACTAATGAACGAAATTTAAAATTTTCTACATATAATTATAAATAATTGAAATGAAGAATAATTCTAATTGAAAAATAATCATCGTTTTAAGATTTACGATTCAGATTTAGAATCTATGATATAAGATTTAATGAGAATGGACGTTGTTTGAGACGTGGGTGGATGAGTTTGTTCGAATTTTTCCGATTCCAAGAATTATTCGTTCGTTATTAAGATTTTGAGAAACAAACAAGAAAAAAGAACGATTACGCGAATAAGTGTAACGCGTTGAGTGGTATCAAGATGTATTTTTGGACCTTCTGAATTTGATTCGCCATTTTGCGGACGCATTGAATCTCTTTTACAGATTCGTAGTCGAAAGAGGTGTGATTTTTTATGAAATTGAGGAATTTTCAAAGAATTTCTCCACTTTCTTCGAAGCAAGTATAATTTAGATCACGTTCGTACTTTTGCAAATATTTCCCTTGGATAAGACAACTTTCTAATTAACATAAATATATATTTGTCGAATATTTTTAACTGAACAAATATGTGTGTCTGTTGTAGGTACATTATCATTATAATATTGAAATAAAAAAGATGCATTCTTTTTGAAAAATGATCAATGGAATTTAATTTCGAAAATTAGAAACTAATGAAAATCCAAATAAATAATTATTTTTCCCAAATCGTATTTATATACTTATGTACTTTATAAATATTATAATTATATATGGAATAAAATATTTCTTGTTTCTTTTAATTAATAGAAAAGATACATTATGTAAAGATCATCTTTTTCAAAAAGTGTTATAGATTTTTCCAAATCAAAAAATCTATACTGATTTTGCATATAGAAATAGAAAAGAATACTATTTCTTATTCAACAACAGTTAAAAATTAGAAATTTCATATTCATAAAAATCATGAACTCAGTTCATAAAAATCTAATTTAATAAAAACATGATAAGAGCCTGATAATAAAAAATATCATCCCGTTTCTTTAAATCGAGATAAAGTATTCGAGATAAATTTACATATGGTAAAAAATAAAAAACGATAAGAAATTTTACATAGGTCAAGATTTTCCAAAAATCGAAGAGAAAAAAAATAATCTCGTTAAATTTAAATAAAATATCATAGAAAAAAAAATACAAATTCGAATCCAAAAATAATAATTCTATAAAATTAAATCGTGAATCAAATTAGGGTACACATAAAGATTAACCAACAAAATACAACGAAAATAATAATTCCATGAAGGAATGGGAAGCGGATAAATAAAAAGCTTACCTCCGTCCTCCGTCCTCGGCCTCGCGGAGCGGCAATACTCGCGATCGAAGCAGAAATCATCGCGAAACGAATCGTTCGCCTCGAAATCGGAATACCCGAGTCGCCGCGCTATCGTATTTCGATCCGTTATCTCCTCGCATTCTTCCGTCGTAATTCGCCTCTCGCGATAGCCGCCACCTGCGCAACTAGAAATCAACCAGAACACGTCTCGATATTAGTCGAATGGACGACGACGACGACGACGTTCAACGATCGATCGCGATCGATCGCCACCTACCTGGGATCCGCGTTCAAATTCCACGGGACCGAGTAATCGTGTCGCGTAGAATGTTGACGATCCGCAGGTATCGATTTCACGTCGTTCTCTTGCGGAAGAAATAGGTCTTTGAGAGCCACGTACCTGGGCGGGCTCTCCATAGCCCTCTCGTTGATGTTTTGGTCCCTGTACGTTCCATAAAATGGCGAAGGTACTCCTGGAATTTAGGTTCAGGCGTTTGTTGTGAAACGAGAGATTGAGAAGTTGAAAAGGGGAAGATTTTTGTTATTTAATTTCGTGCGAATTTTATAAAATGGTAATCTTGGAATTACAAAGAAGAATTTTTGTCATTTTGTAGAATGGAGAAGATGAAATTGGAATTAGATTTGAGTGTTTGTTAACTGAACTTTGTTATTGAAAGAGATTGAAATTATTTTATAAAATGGAAAATGCTTGTTGAGATGTGGTTGAAAGAGGTGGAATTTTTATAATAAGCATTGTATGCTGTATTTGGAGGCACGAATGTGTATATTGTTTGTTTGAATTGAATTTTGAAGGAAATATTAAAATAAGTATTTTTTTTTATATTTCACATTTATATTTTAGATTTCTATAAATGATTGAATTGCGCAGTATATATTTTGACATACAGGAAAAGATATAATACAAAAAAATTTATTTTGCAAGAATAATTAGATTGGTTATGATAGACTTGTGTGAAAAAGTCAACTATCTTTATTTGTGTTTAAATAAGATATTATGAATATTTAAGAAAAAATTAATTTGTATAAACTAGATTATATATTAATTTCATAATAACATAATAACAATTATTTTATATACTATTATGATGAGTATTATATTATATTTAATATTATGATTCTACTTTTAAAAAAAAAGGAAAATGTTTTAAAAAATAGACAAATTATATATTATTTAATACAATATAAATAGAGATTGTAACAGAAAAAAATAAAAATTTCTTATATTATTGATTAGATAAAATTAATATATATTATCCTTGACACTCTTTTGAAGAAAAGTGGACAAACTTATTATTTAACTTTTTAAATGTATGTAAATATATCTTGTGAATTATTTAGTTTCTTTCCAATAATATTTTCCTTATTATTTCTATTACATTGATGCAAAATAAGAATACATGCAATGAAATTTAACATATAAGCAACTACAAGCAATGATATTTATAGAAGAAAACAAATATAAATCATATATACATAAAATAACATTTGAAGCAAGTGTATAAATAAACATGCATTTTTCTCACACAGATTAGTTAATAATTATAATTATTAATAAATAAATTATAAACAAATATTAATTTGAATAAGAAATCCATTTCAGCACATGAAACATAATAGTTTTACGTTTTTTAAAATCCACAATAATTGGATCATAAACTCTTATTTTCATTTTTATTTAAAATTCAATTATACAGCAATAAAGTATAAATAAAATTAGATAAAAATATTTATTTCATCGAAATGTTGAACGACAGAAACATCTTAGTCGATAAGAATCATATCAAGTGTTGAATTAATTGTCATTTCATTGGAACAGAAAATTTTTATTCGCAATTTCCGATCAAACAAGAGGATGCAACAACGTTTTTGCTCGATGAACAAGCGTTTTCGTAAAATTTAGTCGAACCAAGACTATTTTTATCCAAGTGTTGCATGCCAGACCTCCCGGAGATTTGCGATCGCATCTTATTACGTTTCCTTGAATTCCGTGCGGAACGATTAAACGAAACTTCTGTTTTGTAATTCGAACAATGACTTCCGCTTTCGTTACGTCACTCATTTAACGAGAGAATCGAAACGAGACAATCTGTCAACATGAGATTTCAATCAATATGTTTTTCGAATTATAATGTAAAAAATTATTAAATGATTTTATAGGTTCACTCAACTGAATATAATATTAGATATGGACAAAATTTTCAAGAGATGCTAATTGAAAGGAAATTGTAAACTTCCATAAATCTTTAATTTTTTTTATACGTATTTTTAAATTTATAATAAATATTCTTTAGATGCATAAAATGTATCTTGTGTATTCATTTTCTTTGTTTGTCTCACTTTTGAGAATTTATTATTTGTGTCATTTTTCTATTGAATCTTTTAGACAATATTATATCATTTTTAATGTGAAAATTGTATAATTATATTATGCGTAATTTTTCTTGGATAAATTCTTTATTTATTTTATATTTATATGTTTTTGTTCTTTATACTTTATCGGCCTTGCAAAAAGAATTGCATATCAATCATTTTTTTCAGTTAAATCGACTTTGATGTTAGTTCGATCATAAAGTATCTATCTATGAATGTACCTATTAAATTTAAAAGATTGGAAATTTTTTATGACATAGCTTTATTGTTAGTACATATCTTTAAGCACTCTGTTATCTTTATAGCCTTATTAACATTCCTTAAAACAGTTTTTAAATTATATAAGGTGTTTAAAAATTCCTCTACTATATTTTAATTAAATATTTCTTTTTTTTTTTTTTGCAAATATATCGTTCATAAAGATGCTAAAATATTTCATATCCTCTTCATCATTTTCATGAAAGTATTACATCTCTTAACTTCATATTTCTATACTATTCAGTTAAATAATAATTTTTGTATAGAATCAATTACTAGGTCATAAATAAAAAAAATAAATTATCATATTAATTATAATAAATATAAATATTTTTATGTTAATAATAATAATTTTCACGCACAACTAATTTAACAATTCTTTGAAAATCATGGGGAAAAAAAATTTGACAAGAATCATGCAAGAATCGAGCAGACGAGATTTAATAACACGAACGAACAGTTATGACGCGTTTTTTTTTTTGTGAAAAAAGAAAGAAAAAAGAAATAGTAACAGGATCTTTAACAATCGCAACCGCTTGTTTTTCTCTCGTTTATTCTTGGATCGTCGACTCATATTTTCCATCGCATTCCGGGATTACCTTACCGTCTATTTTCATACCGCATCATCCAACAATCGTTCATCCTGCATACGAATGTTCGAGCATTCGAAAATATTAATTTCTCCAAATCTCTAAAAATATCTGTCGTTACATTATGCAATTAAATTGCAGTTTATATAATTATATCACACATCATTTTCCTTATTATCTTCTTTCATTATTTAGCTATCAAATTTTTATCTTAGCAATTTTTTTTGATTTGGAAGAAGAAGTATTTTTACATTTTGAAAATTTGATTAATTTATTTTTAATTTTTTTTTTTATTAATTCGATATTGAATATTATCTTGCCACGTTTCATAAGGAGCGCGTGAATTTCATCACTTTTGAACGTAATAGTATCCTGCTTTATATATTACGAAATTCGAAGCAATACAGCAGAATAGCGTTTCCAAACTTACGGACAATGTAACGTGTGTATATATATCGAACGTTGCTAATTTTAAAATTAGATATATTATTCGAAGAAATATTACGATTCGATAATAAAAATTTTATATAAAAATGAAATTTATCTATATTGGTGATTTTAAAATTCTTTTTTTTTTTTTAAGTTAATATTATTCCCTTACATTTCCATTTTTAATAAAAGTAATATGGAACTTATATTTTAAACAAATTTTTTTAATTTTACGAATTTTATAAATCTAAATTTTATATTAATTTTTTTCAAAAAAAAAAAAAGAATAAAAGGCAGATCATTGATTATGAACTAATTATCATTTTTTCGAAAATATATGTACTCAAAAATAGATTAAATTTTGTTTCTTTGAAGACATTTAAAATATTCACAAATACAATATTAAATTTCATCAATTACGAATCAATTACTATTTTTCCAAAGATATTCAACTTCAATAATAATAATAATTTTATTATAAAAATATTTTTGGACAATACAGTCGATCATTCAGAAATATTCTATATTTCTATTCTATATTTTCTATATTCTATATTTTTATATTTTATTACAAATATAAATATATTGATTCCACGATGTGATTAACGAAAAGCTTAATTAACAAGCTTTATACGGAGCCACGATGATGTTAGTAATCCGAATGTTAAGCAGTGACGTTGCGCTCTATATATTTCTTTTACTTTCCGAAAATAAGTGGATGCCTGAAATACGTATGACTAATCGTGCAACAAGAACATGAAGACGGAAAACAATGCTTTTCGATACATTATTGCGAAGTTCTGTTTATTTACGACATTTTATTTTCTCGATTGTCAAAGTGAAAATTATACTATTCTAAATTACGTTAATTCTTAACGCAATATCTTGTCAAAAAAAGTATACATATTGACAGTTTATACATTTGAGAGTTTTGACAGTTAAAGTACTGTCAAACTGTATGCAAATAGCTCGTAAAATTATTTGAACATATTTTATAAGGAAATTCATTCGATCTCAAAATTTTGACTTGTTGAAGTATGTAGAGCATAATAAATTATATGTAGAGCTATTTTTTCTTTGTCGACGAAAAATCTCTTGAGGGGATGAAATTAAAAAAAAGAAAAAAGAAGAGAGAAAATATCATATCATCTTTTTCTATTTTGAATACAATTTTATTTTTTTTATTTTTTAAAATGATAGAACAATATAAATTATGAATACTTCGTGATTTTATTTTATTTTGCAAAGTTATATTTAAAAAACAAAAATTTGAACGTTGATTTCATCTTCATGAAAATGATATTTTAATTAAAAAAAAAATTATTTCATTTATATATATACTTATAAGATTTTAAAATAGAGAAAATTCGAATTTCATTAAAAGTTTAAATAATTTCACGAGCTATATATCGATGCTTATTCTTCGAATTAGAATTGTTCGTAAATTTTCCACGTATATCACAGAATAGAATAATACGAAAACTGTATTATTACGTACGAAATTTACGTACGATTTAATGTAATCAAGAAATGATTATTTTTTCTTATTATTTCTTTTTGTTTCTTGAGAGAGGATACTTCGGTTTATTTGATCCGAAAATATTTTCGATTATTTATGAATAAGAAATTTCTGGAAAAAATTTGATTTGGTTTTCGCTTTCTGAGAATTTTTATTTGAACTCTATTTTTATTATTATCGTTTTATGAATTGTCGAGAAAAACGATTTTAGAATTTTTAGAGGAGCCACTCAGTAAATGTAAATTATGATTGAGTAAGAGTTTGGAACGAATTGTTTTTGTTGGTTCCAATATCATGACTAATTTGTTGTTATTTAAAATATAATATATACAGTTTATACTATTATTACCAATTTATGACTGTACTTATATTTATTATTAGTGATGATTACTTGTTAATGCTTTTAATAAATTTTATTAGATTTTGTGAAATTTTATCTGACAATATTTCAACTGTTTTTAATGTCCTGTAACTGTAATTTAATGTAATTTACATTAAATTAATATTTTTTCATGCAAAAAAGTATATATAAATAATAATTAATTGAATATCATAATTATAATAAATATACTATATTAGAATCTTTATCTCATAATTTATTTAAGAATTTTATATTAATACTTCTATCCTACTGCAATAGTTTTTCTTTTTTTTCTTCTTTTTGAAAAATATTCAAAGTATAAAATAAATTCTTTTAATATGAAAAATTAATTATTGTCGCAATATTAGAACGAATTTAAAAATAATACGAATACATTATAATTAGACTGCAGACGTTTATATTATTACAAATAAATGGATCTTAAACAAAGATTTGACTTCCTCAAATCTTCAAATAGAATACAGAATATTTCTGAATATTTTATGGATATTTCTCTTCTCGTATTACGTTATCTATTCCACGAATCTTTGTGCATTAAATTTTTGCATGAATTAATAAACATCCGCGATACACTTATAATTAACAAATTAAAAATAAATTTGAAACGGAACGAGAAAGCGTTAATTACTCCACTCCCTTACTGGCTACATCATGCTGATACCCAGTTAAATTAGCATAAAAACACCTACCATTTCGTAACCATAACCAACGATGCTCAATCACGGCATCGTGTGTATAAAAAATCGCACCATTGCCATAAGAAATAACAATCAGCCATAGAAATAGAGATAGAGAGAGAGAGAGAGACACAGAAGAGGAGCAGTGGGAAAGTAACAGGGGATGAGAAAATAATTCGTTACACCATAGTACCCAAGTTTTTTTTTTGTATTGCAGAGGAAGCACACGTTTATTTACACATTATACCAATAAATTGTTTGCTGCGATGAGTGACAAGTATATGATAACAATAAACGAATCTTTTCGTTCTTGTGTGTGTATATATATATATATTTATATTTATATATCTTTATTTCAAAACTGAGCAACGAAGCGTTTTTTCTTCTTCTTCTAATAATAATAATAATGCTATATATCTCAGACTATAGTTGAAAGAAGATCGATAATCGATACCTTCCCTTGAACGTTTCTCTCGCTCGTTTGATAAATAAATTAATCGTTCTCTTGTTCGAGGACAGCTTGACTAGCATCTGTTTCGTGGAGAATCACGGTGTATATTGAATAATTTAAAATTTAACATTAACATCGTACATTTCAAATTACTATCACTTCGAATTATTATAATTTATAGAAAATTAATTTCTCGTTTCAATTGCTCGATTCATAATAAATTGATTCCTGTATCCATTGAAAAATTTATATACTCTTACGTAATTTGTCGTCACGATTAAAATTTAAATTTACCGCGATTCTAATCTATAGACAGGGCGGGCGAAAAAATTTCAAAAAAAGAAGAAAAAAAAAAGAAAAGAAAAAAAGGAAGAAAACGGGGGAATAATTATAAATACGTATGCTACATGCCTAATAGAGAATGATAGATAAAGGGGATAGAAGTGCTCGAGAATGAAAGAGGATGAAAAGGGGTGAGAGGGAGTAAAGAGTGAAGAGAGGAGGATGTAGAATAAAATCAGTCAAAGAGAAACGACCTACTGAAAGCGTGTTCCACGGCAACAACGACAGAGAAAAATGCATTCGAGAAAGCTCACTACGCGCTGATCAAAGAAAAGAAAGATAAAATTAAAAAAAGGAAGAAAATAAAAAGCGTATCCACCAGCGTTCGCGAAATTATATTTCTTCAACTTCTCACTATTCGATTATCGTACTTTTGACTAGTTCTCCTCGCCCTTGTCGTAAAATCATCTCGTGTTTTCACGTAAAAAAAAAAAATGCAGGAAAAAAAAAATGTCGCACTCTTCGAAAGAATAATGATATATTCTTGCTTTGAAATAAAAAATTCTCGTTTTTTTCTCTTTTTTCTCTTTTTTCTTTTTTTTTTTTTTTTTTACGCTCGCATTTTATCTCATCGACGAATAATGAATAATTTTTTGCTTATATACGAGCGTATATTTCTACTTTCCTCGATTACTTTCGAATAATTTTTTTTTCATTTTTTTTCAAAAATTGAAAACTTTCTTCTCTCTATACGATAATAATGCATACGATAATAGGAATATATATGTATTCGTTGAATTCGTTTATTCGATGTTCATCGAAGATGGAAAAGATCGATTAAGCGAAATGATGGAAAGTCATGAGTTCGGTTGAAGTTAGAGGCTTAATGTTCCACCACCTTCGTATTAGATTTTTCTTTTTTTTTTTTTTACTTAATCCCTTCTCGATCGTTATATTTAAATAGGTGCGTATACTGATCGTCTGTTACCTGGCACCTGCAAAGTGGCAGAAGTTACTGTCGAACCTAAGCTATTCGTTGCGGTGCACGCGTAAGTGCCAGCATCCTCTGGAAAAGAAGAAGAGAAATTCGTTTCGTAATTAATCAATAATAATTAAAAAAAATTCATAAATGTTTTACATAGAAATCCCTAATTAATCCTTAAAATTCTAAGAAATTTATTAATTTTATTATCTCGTGAAATTTTTTTAAAAGAATTCTAATACTTTATTTTTATCACTATTTATAAAATTATAAATCTTTACTCTGTTTATAAAATTCTTATCATAATGATTTTTGTTGTACATATAATATACATATAAGTAGCACTTGCATTAAAACTTTTATTTATTTTAATATTCCTCTCAATTCTTGGAAATGGAAGCAAAAGAGTGAATTTTTAAAATACCAAATCAAACAATCAAAAATCATCTGTCTTTTGGATGCTCAAAATTTCTCGAAATTTTATAAAATATAAAAGTTTCTAATTTAAAATTAATTCAATTTCTCTATTAAACAATAAAATTATAATCGTACCAGGAAAAGCTCGCACTATGGTCAGACGACAAACGCCATTTCGATAATGGATCTCGTAGCACGAAGAATTCTCAATAATCCTCCCGTCCTTGGACCAAAGGATGTTGGGCTGAGGTTCAGCTTGAACGATGCACTCGAATCTTGCTGTTTGTCCGCTCACCACCGCTATATCTTTTAAAGGCTAAAATTTGGTGAATAATTAATCAATCGTTGAGTCAACGACGAAAAATGTCACGTTTAATTGTGGATACGGTACCGTGATGAAAAGGGGTGCCTTTTTCGGTAGTATTTCTAGGTAAGGCTGAATCACTTCTTTGCTCGAGGCCACTCCATTAGTGGTTGGCCACGGTGATCCTAGAATAATCAGCTCGATTTAACTCGATTAACTAGAACAACGTACGAGTATATATCTCGAGTATAGTGGGAAAAAAAGTAGTAGTACTGAATCGAGATAGATTCAAGAGTTGGCAGGAACTGGAAGAATTGCTTTAAAGAAAGAGAGAGAGAGAGAGAGAGAAAAAAAACTGAAATTGTTTTGCACGTGTATATTTATGCACGATACTCTTTCAATGAGAAAGAGAAAAGCAGAAGAAGAGATAAAGATTGGAAGATGCAGAGGAGTAGAGAATAAAAAATAGTTGATCAAAAAGCGGGTCAAAACTCGAATTTTTTCAACACGAGGAAAAACATCGAAAAAAGCAAACAAACAGAAATGTGAAAGAAACGAAAAATAAAACATTGCGTTCCATGTAACGTTTTCAAATTCATACATCAAGATAAATCCACAAATATTTCTTTTTCTTTCTCTCCAAGTGTAACACAGAAGAAATTGGAACAGACAAGTGAATTTCTCAAAATCGTTTGGGGTAAACAAGAATAAGGTGAAACGAAAAATAGAAATAACACCCTGAATAAATCATATTTCATGTAACACATCAAACACCAGGATGAATCATTAAATGATACGTGAAATCAAATCCTCGCAAGCGAAGCCTCCAAACAAATACCAAACTCCTTTTCAAACCCAAAAAGCGATCTAAACCAAAGCCAACATAAAATAGTACATACATAACTCTTTAACACATTCAATGCAGCATCAAAAATCGAAACAATTCTCGTAGTAGATATTTAATTTTGATAAATATAAAAAAAGAATAATAAAAAGTGAAAAATCCAAAATGTGAAAATGAAAAACTCCATCCTTCGTGTATCATATATGACGTGACCATATGCACCATCAACCGCCATGAA